>NC_051155.1:188754219-189054219 GCF_013339745.2 Dermacentor silvarum
TATAAATGGGGCTGCACTAAAATGCGACGGCTTTCAAGTTTGCCATATGGCCCAAGGTTCTAATAATTCCGCCAAAGCTTCAAAACTGCCACCAAGGTTAAACAGCAAGTGAACACACTTTTGTTAGTCTTTATTATTCTTCGGAAACTTGTTTTATTTGCTGCAAAGTATGTTCGCCTCTCCTAGTAACTCCTCTGCAAAACGCCACGTTCGCTACACTCATAGCCTTTTTATAAAAATCCGTATAATCTCAAAAAAAGTAACACCCTATATAGTCTTTCTCTTCGAGACATATCACAGCAGTATTAAAACAAAACCAAAAATCACAAACAAACGTGGCAGCATTAGCTGTCGACAATACATATCTGAGCACATCAAGTGCTCAGATATGAAACTACATGATGGTATCATAAAGGCCGGTCTTCAGAAGATTAACTTCAGAAGCTCAACAAAGTGCCAAAGTCAACACATAAGCCCAATAATGTGACTCTTTGAATGCATCTTTCGGGAATTTTGGCAGCAACATTTTTTTAGACTAGAACTCCTACTATGATGCAATCCTAAGTTCCTTTTCGTGATTAGGCACAGTGAGAATACTAAGAACAGAATAAGCAGACTGCAAAGCAACAATATACAGTAAAGCAAGTGTTACACAGTCAGCGACCCTGCCCCATATGCGAGTGCAAATAAGCAGTGAGGCAAGTGACTAATAGTTAGCACATTCACATTTCACTTACTTTATTAAGTGTCTTGTCTAAGTTTACTTGCAGTGGATTTTTCACTAGTGTGAAAGTTTCAACAGCAAAAGCAAGTAACATTTTTGGTTAATTCACGAGAACTTGCTAGACACACGGTTTAATTCTAACAGCTGTATATTTTACAAATGGGACAAAAAGTAAAATAACTTATTCTGAGTTGCGTCAATTATCTCAAAATACATGTAAAGTGCAAAGTGTGATAAGCTGCTTAAAGCTCATCGCTGATTGTGCAGCGTTCGCAAAACTTTGTCAGCACATACAGCACACATAACTGAACCACACACACATGCATTTACACACACACACAACATTCCTCAGCATTTTAATACAGGCACACAACACAGTAAAACATAAATAATAAAACGATGTACAATTATTAGTTATTTTCAAGCCAAAATTTCTACCATCATAAATTTATACTGTAGAGCTTAGACTAGTAACATCTCCTTGAATGTTTACTTTATGGTGCTGGTTTAAAATGCACAAGGAAGTCATGTAAACAAAAGAAGGGACAGCCTACGTGTTGTGTAAGGATGTGCCGATATGAGCAACATAGTACGAAAATTAGTGCGTATGACTCGGACAAGGATTAAATGAAGTTTAGAACATGCAAGCAGGAATGACTACGCACTTGTTTCTGTTTATGAAAATAGCTTCACACCAAATTGCATGACTGCCTTAACACTGACTTCAATGCTAAATTTGCAGTGAACACAACAAGGAAACACACAGTGCGAGTGATTACATTGCCACTCTTCATCGCAGCACAGCACAGAAGAGAAAATGCAATGCTGAGAGGAGGTTCTTTCAGTTGACAGATGTACAAAATTAGCAAAGATTATAATATGCATGGTGTGCTACAAATGCAAATGCAATTATACATCTAAATATCATTCACAATTAAAAGATATCAAAGGAACTCAAAAGAAAAGAAAAAAAGGAGGACGACTACCCATGACATATCATAGCTATACCACGTTATACCAGTCTGCAGGGTATAGGCCTTTTTAGTTTTCCATGTCGAAATACATTAGGGGCGTCTATATACTTGCAGACAACTTTCTGTGGCAATGAAGGGAAAGCTACAGAAGCAAAATGCACACAAGTAAGCGCACTCCTGAAAAAGTTCCCGATTCTCATCTGCGTTAGCTAAAGCTGAAAAAGAAAAAACAAAAGCATCTTATTTACAAAAGGCAAAATGAGACGAAATCACCACTAAGTGTAAAATTTGACTTTTCTTTTTTTTTCTTCTGTGTTGGGACAAATGCTAAACCATCGCATGTGGAAGCTACACTGATTCAGTATCTGTTCCAAGAAACCGAAGGCGATATCAAGTTCTGCCGGACTACTCTATGTAGTAACACATGTGCAAAAGCTCTGCCCCTGTAGCTTTCAATTCATCGCTACAGAAAATTGTCTGCAAGTAATGCTGCAAATTACAAAGTGCCCTAAACCTTTATGTTGCCTGGTTCTCAAGCAGATGGAGAGGATGCCCCAAGCTCCAAGGAGGTGACAGAAAGGTGAAAATATTTGCTAAAGTCTTGGAATACAGCCCCTGCACACATCAACTACACCGAACATCTGCACATGTCATTACACACGCACACCCACCCACGCGCACACACATGCACGCACACACACACACAAACTGTTCATCAGCAAGAAAGCTTTTTCACAGCTTGTGTTGAGTAAAAGGAACTAAAATTACAACATCATGTTTGCAATGACATGTTCAAAGTAATGGCACTTTTGTGTGCTGCTGACTTGAGTTTCACCAACACAACAGCACTAGTCTTGGCGAGCCTGTCAGTCCCTTCATTGCACTGCCAAGCACTGGCATTCTGTGAAGCTTGTAGAAGCATAGAACACAAATGCGAGCATGGTGACAAGAACATGAGGATGTGCTACTATAGCTTTGTGGAGTTTTGACTTAGTTGCGGATTATAGGTCTTGCTATTCTTTGTCAATTCCTCCTTGAAGTAAGCCACGGTTTTCCTCAGGCCATCTAAAAGTGGCACCTGGAACGTTTGTAAATGTACTCTTCAGATATATATATTTTTTCAGCAATATGGATTGCAAACATCACTACTCAGTTATGCACAAGCTATAACAGTGATCAAGCAAGCATAACTCCAGCACATCACTATCAATGATGCCAGTAGATGATGATGCATCGGCATCAATTCAAATGCTCAAAGACTGGTACAAATCAAGCTTTTGTTCACCACTCAGGAAATAAGAAAGCAGGTGTTAGGTCTTTTTAACTGCACATTCATCACATAAATTACTACATTGTCATTTACAGGCAATTAGCTTGCTTCCATTACAGTAAACTTTCCACACATCCACACATAAAAGCTGGACAGGGATGCCTTCAGGTTGAGGAGTGGTTTCCCAAGCACTGAAGTCCCAAAGTAGCCAAGCAGACAGGGAAGCACACTTGTGCCAATGTTTCCAGTAGGTTCACAACAGCAGCAGCTCTAGTGTGCCTCCCACAGCTGTGGCAGGCACTCTGGTAAAAAGGCTGTCTGTGGTTGGAGAATGGATGGCCGCAATTGAATGCCAGAAAACCATAAGGGCCCTTTCAGAAATGTAAAGCCCAACATGGAGCCAAGCACTGTGGCAAGAGACAGCTCATTAGAAAAAGTAGCAAGTTCTCGTCAATACCACAGTTTCAATTCAATTTGTGGAAACTGTCACCATGATCCGTGACATCGCAGCTAGTAATGAAAGCAGAGGCGGATGAGGAATGCACGAGCAATGGCGGAACCCATGGCCGGACGCTGCTGACCAGGACCGAGGCCTGCTGGCTAGGACTGTGGACTTGCGCCGCCGTCCTCCCCAAATTTGATAGTTATACCAATAGAATATTCTCTGCTTACTCTGATATAGGTCTCTTCTCCTTAAAAACAAGTCTTCTTGTCTTGTCATGTTTGAAGGCTCTCAAAACACGACTCATCTTCTATCAGATTTCAACAATGCCTGACAATACCTAGGTTAAAAGGGATGATTCAATTTAGAATGTGCAAAGACGAAGTGAACTTGGACGCGGGCGCTCGCAAGGCGGGCGCTGGGGGGAAAGACGACGACGAAGCAGTTAATAGAACAGCCGGCCCAGGAACGGGTGCTGTCTCTATCTCTCCTTTACGAATGATAGATTATCCTTAAAAAATAATGAGACATACTGCTTTTATAGCAAATGATCTCCTATTAATTAAGCGAGAAAGTACCTCAATGTCAAATACAGGTGTGATGGAAGGAGTCGCCCTAGCTGTTCTCTTAAGGAAAACAATGCTCCTTGCTAGTTTATCTCTGCTTTCCCCTTCACTCACTGGGATGTGTGATGCAACTGTGATGCAAAAGTCTCAGCCCTTGTCTTGCAGTGGCAACAAGAAATGTTTATAAGTTGTGTTTATAGTTCCTTTAAATGCACTGACAACAAGGTGTCTTCAAAGACAAGCTACACACTAATCTGGTGTCATGACATGTGCCCATGTTGTGGCAGTAAAGAAAAAAAATATATATACTGCACAAACCATTCACGATGATTGTCAATGTAATCAAATAACCCAACACTTCTAGAAAGCTATTTGCGTAATTAATGAAAATGATGCACTTAACGGCATATTTGTTGCAGTGAGGATATTAAGGTAGAAATATTGTTTCATTGCTTAATTACATAGAGAACAGAGCCGTTAACCAGAACATCTGTGGCAGTAATATATATGGCTGCATACATAAGCCGATTTGTCATATGTGGGCAGTCTCCAGCAGTACAAGCATTGGTATGGAAGGTGGCTGCCACCCTCCTCTTCCATTGCTGGAGCCTTCTACTGCAGCCGCCACAGGGGGGCAAAGTCGGTGACAGAGGAGAAGGGCTATGCTTCCCAAATGCTCCACCACAGCGCTTAAACCTTAAGATGCCCCAAAGCTCTGGCACGATATTAATAGGCATTCGGCGACGAATGCGCCTCGTATTTGGATTGCGCTACAGTATGCACCCTTTGTATCGGCAGTGAAGGTCCGATAACCACCGACCACAAAACATGAACCACTGACCACCACAAAAATGGGCGGATGAGCCAGAAATAAAGAAAACTATTCACTTTAAAAGAAGTAGTGGTAACAACAGATGTTTTATTCACAAAGATTTGCGCAACCAGCATGCAGAAAAACAGGCCAACTCACTTTTGGTTCCCAGTCAAGGTATTTCTTGGCACGTGTAATGTCAGGTCTTCTTCTCTGGGGGTCATCAATGACAGTACTCACATATTCTATTTTGCTGGATCCCCCTGCAGACACAGGCAAGATTATGGTATGAACATGCACCATTATATTTCACATAACCCACAGTCAATTTCATCTTCAGCACTCTTAAAATCCTTGAATTGTTCTTTTAATATAAACACTTTCACTGTGGCAGAATTTTTTGCAGTCTCAATTCCTGTGTGCTGTGACCCGCAATGGGCCACTTTTCATATTCCTCTGGTGCAGCACTACCCACTGGTAAGTCACCAAGGTGTTATTCTACATTAAAACTTCCTTACGGTGCAAAGAGATGACCCATGATGTGCCAGTTCAGAAACAACAAGAACATATTCTCTCCTGTGATTTCTAGGAGAAATGTCGCTTGTGCACTGTGAGAAATCTCTGCAAAGCAGCACACGAATAACTGCCATGACCCACCGGTGACCCGCGCTGCAGCCAATGTGTTAAGTAAAATATTCTGTATGAACACCTATCTGAAAATAGTGTAACATGAAGGCTTCAAAAATTGGTTTCAGAATGCTCTGACTGTTTATCTTACTGTTCACAATCACAGATCGGGAGAACAGTTCCAGACTTTGAACTTGGGCCAGTACTGACAAACAAGCAACTTACCAACAAGGTTTTTTACAATCTGCGCAAACTCCTCAATAGTGTGCTCCTCAGGGTTTCCGAGATTTATAGGTCTTGAGTAGTTGGCATGCATCAGAGCAACCAAACCATCTATAAGGTCGCTGACATACTGAAATGACCTGGTCTGCTTGCCAGGGCCATGTACCTGCAAGACAGTAGGGTACATTGTTCAACAACTGATGCGACACAAACAGCTATTATCATTCCCCTCTGTTTTGCTTCAATATTATTCTAGTGTGCAGCAATGTTTAAGTTTAACAGGAGTGATACTTTGGTACTATGTGTAAGTGTTGCTGGTAAGTTTAGTCATTTGTTTTTAACAGCAGAAGTTAGACAAACTTAGAGGTATGTTGTTCTTGCATTTTTTGTTATAGTTTTGCCTTATACAATGATCCGTGTGGCTCTTCTGGTAAGCACCAGTGCACGATATGTTCATGAAACTAAAAAGAAAAGAGAAAATTAAGCAACATCCACACAAATGAAAATGTTCTAATGAATAAAGAATCTCAGCACTGCAGCTATACCACTACATAAAGTATTCATACAGTACTACCTGAAGTGGAAGCTTTAGCCTGACGCAAACTCCAATTTTACTATTCAACTAGTACATATTAAACACAAGAATGCTCTTCTTTAGCAGCTACTTCACCAATTTCAAATAAAATTTGTTATATATAAGGAAGTTAAATTCTACTGACTGTGAGAGGCCGAATTTGGATATAGCATATCACATTTGTCACAAAAATTGCCAAAGATCAGTAAAAAAAATTATTCGTAGTTCCACGCCAGGGGCAAAGCACTGAGAACAATAACAAGCTTTAGCGTTGCGCTTGAACTCCTCGAATAGTGTTCCAAGCATGGTTCCAACTATAACTGAGGGCAACATGTTGGCACGATGCAGCATGCAACAATGCCTGCTGGGCAGAAGATAAAGTGCCTTGGCGAACAAGCGTTTCATAACATCAGCATCCCGAGTGCTGCCAGTGGCGTCGCAGGCAATACACCTCGATGCTGCACGAGATGAGACCAAGGGGAAACCGTCAGCAACCAGTGAAATATTGTTACGTAAAACGCACCAGAGCCACCAGCACCAGAGAGAACCGTCTTCTTCGTCGTCTGCCCCAGGATGAATGTCTCTCGCGTAGCAATATAGTAGACTTCAGTTTATTCGACTCCATTCAATTCGATTTTACAGTTAATTCAATCCCAATCGAAGGTCCCAGCTGGCTCCCATGCATTTCTATTGGCCCAAACATTAATTATTTCGATCATAATTTGAACTTAGCCAGTCAGCATACGCCTGAACCCTATGGTGATCCCTTTACTGGCAGTGTCTGTTTCGGAAGAGCTTGGGGGAAATGTGTTTAACACACGCCATCTCCCGTCTAAAACACTTATTTCCAGCCAGCCATAAGATTTTCAAGCAATAACCATTGCTCACAATGATCGATTATTGTATTTACCCAATTCTAACACGCGCCTTTTCTTTTTTTTTTCCTAGAAAATTGGGCCAAAATTTGCCTGTTGCCTGTGCGGTGCAATCTGATACAAAACCAATACCCATTCGTATGCTTTGCCACATAACACAAATGTACTGCAGCAAAGGTGACTTTAGATATTTTTGGCAAAACTGACTTTAGGGCACTTGCAATGTGCCAGACATTTCTTTTGACTAAGAAACTGGGTGTGCATTAGATTTCTACTTTCTTTAGAAGCTTCAATGGTAATTTCTACATTAGTTTTCTACTTTAGATACAGAAAGTGGGTGCGCGTTTGATTTGGGGACGTGTTAGACTCTGGCAAATACTGCCAAATGAATCGGTGGTGTGTTTTGGCATTTTCTATGCATCTTGTTTAATTGTACCCACCATCCATTTTGTCAGTCCCGTCAGGGTCGAATTGACGGAAGTCGACTGTATTACATAATGCGAGCATAATCCACACAGCAGTTCAGAAAGAAAGCTAGTGTGCTTATATTCCATGCGCTCATCCCTGTCGCACTTGCCGACAGAATGCAGCACTTGTTCTGCTACCAAGGCGATTAAGAGCAGTGTTAATGGTACGACCAGTTCCCTTCATAATTTTTGCTGTGAAACGCACTACACGTGTCAGGAGACACTGTATTACTCCACGAGCAATCCGCGCATACGCCGTCAGCGTGACAGCTTGTGGAGTCTCAAACGTGCTCTTGGGACAAAGGAACAACAACACAGTAATGCAGACAATCACATGGGCATTTATTACACTTTTCCTACAACAATCTTGCCAGCCGAATTATTACCCATAGAACATGCCAATGGGCGCGCAACAAATTGAGAAGTCCTACTTACTGCGAACAGATAGCAAACGCATATGTTCATGCCCATGTTAGACACTAATGCCTAATTGTTCGCGTGTACGGTTACGCATTCGAATGATTGTGCTCGTCCATTCCAGAGTCCTGTTCCTAAGCCTTCCAAGGACAGGCCCACGAACGTGTGTCAGCACACGCACAGAACGTCCACACAGCTTGCCGACCCCCCAAGCCAAAGAGCAACAGACTACTCCCTTTTTCGCCTGAGTAACCCCACCCTTAGGTGGCGTTAGCAGCGCAACACTTGTGCCATCTTTTGTACTACTATGCAACTACACCGACAGCCGGCGGCGCCTAGCTACGCGGGAAAGCCGGATTACAGGAGATGCAAGAGCCATGCGGGGAAAACAACATCAGGGGACGCGTGAGTCGAGAGCCCCCACATCCCCCCCAACCTTAAATTGCTACATACTCCAGTGAAACATGTCACATGATCTGTCAACGTGTGCTTCGTGAACAAGTGGTAGTACATGCAACAGTGGCCATGCCGAGGAAATGTCTATGCACTCTTGTGCATAACCCGTGCACTGATTGTATCTGGGGTACAGTGCTGACATCCGTTGGTCACAGCAGCAGCTCTGTAGACGGCATGTCTGCAGACTCGACGGCACAACTCAAGAAATGGTGATGTGCAGGTGACGGCAAAGCAGGGGTGACTCCACTCACGCTGTATACACTCAAAACGTTCGACAAACACTAAAGTAGTGCAAGGGAGAGTAATTCTGCATGCGCATCGTCGACGTGGTATGATGTTTATTTAACACGGTCAGCAAAAGCTACTCGGATGCCAAGTTCACGTGAAAAACGCTCGCTTTCTTGAGTCGAACGGGTAATTTCAATTCGTGCGAGGCTAACTAGAATCAAGGAAGCAAAGCGCGACACCTCAACGCCACGGTCCACCAGGTTGTGTCCCGCCATGTGCAACAGGCAGCTTCATAGTCTTAGGCCTAATGAGTCGCTACCCTGACAATAACCGGCATCCAAAACCATCCAAAATTGGTGCAAAGCAGGCAGCCCCGAGGAGATGTCAGCTCTGCGAGATGATCCTACCCAGCTCGGTGCACACAGCATTCAAGTTTACGGCGTCCACCATCCCAGATGGTGTCAGAGCGTAGGCCGCAATACCAGACAGCCCGTAGGGGCACCCGTGGCCCCTCGGCCACCCGGGTTCCAGAGCCGCGAGTTCCAGAATCAAAGACATAGAACAAGCTATTTACATAAGAAACTCGGACCCCCCATGAGGTTTCCGTATTTACTCACTTGAGGCTTGCCAATGTTCTGCAGGCGCTAGGCCTTGCTCTCCCAGGATGCAGACCATGCGGCTGTCATACCGACAAAGGTTCTTCAAGAACACTAGCGAAAAGGCTTAGCGTGTTGCAAAGTTCAAACACGTTACAGCAACCATTGCTTCACTCAAGAAAGCACTCCGATGGGGCTAGTGATCAAAATCCACGCTAGGTCTATACGCTTTGGCTCAAAGAAAGGTCTCCAACAAAACTGTCAAAACTATCGTCCAATGCCCTAAGATTACTGACCACCGTGGGTTCGACCTTAGCCATCGCCTCTCGTACTCTAGCGCACCGCTGCGCGCATGCTCAGGCCGCAAAGAGGCTACCGAGCGCTACGCACGCAAGAGAACAACACAGTATTGCCCTGAGTTGGTGCAAACCGTTTACTGTCTCCAGCGGCACCCAACACTACACAAACGCCCGGTCCCGGGGCTCGCGGGAACCAAAGGGCTCCCGCGACAAGGGCGAAAATACAGACAAGGGCGCCCGGTAGCAGATCGCTGGAAAAGGTTTCCACGGCTATGCTGCTTGCTCATGTGATGCCCAAAGCGCCCACTCGCGAGAGCTCAGGCAATCTCCTTAGGCTTAGGCCTCCGATAAGTGCGGCTTGGAGCAGTTCGACCATGCGCGAACAATAGGCACCGCTCTTTGGCTTAGCGTCCGGAAAGGATCAACACAGGTATGCACTTGCCTCACGTGCAAAGGCACTGTACACAATCTCAACTCCGAGACACAAAGGGGCTAGCGGACGAGAGGAAAGCATGTACGCACCCAGTGCAGTCCCCGGGAAGAACTTATCCGGACAGCGGCCAGCCCCCGCCAGCATGCGGGCACCCCCCACCGCAAACCACCGCGAGTGGAGCGGCACCGCTGACAACCGTCGCGAGTGGAAGGGAGAGGAGTAGGGACGACAGAACAGGCGAACGCCCATGCAATGGCGCCCCCAAGGCAAACCTCAATCCCCGCAAACTCTACAACGCTGGCGGCGGCAACGACGGTGTGAATCTGCCTCCAGTGTCTGTATTATTGCTATTCCATTTTATTGAGTCACGGTGTCAGGCTTATTCGGTGAATATTAATGTGCTCATTTCTGTCAGTATAATGAGTTTGTGGTGCCCTTGAAAGCTGTACCACAACGCCGCCTGTAAACAGCACTGGTACCAGTGCCAGTGATATTACATCACTTTCACATTGTGAACCCTACTAATGTTTTGATATTATTGGTTCAGAAGATTTAAGATAAAAGGCATATGCTGTAAATGACATGTCTCACGAATGTTCTTTAGGGGCTGCAATTATCATAAGTTATGAGGAAGAATTCAATCAAGACCATAAAACCTTGCCAGAGCAACTTAAGCATTTCAATAATACAGCATCTATCCTACCATCTATCCAGCATCTATACGGACCCCCAATGCTGACAGTGAAAATTTGCTTGGGGTGTCCATACAATGGCTGCCGAAAGAAAGAAAAAACACCAGGTTTACATCTCTTGAAGATATATGCTGAATTCGTCCTGGTCCTCGTGCACCTTATTGGAACTAAACTACAGCAGCCAGGAATAAAACACAATACCTTTGTTGCAACCTTATACTTATGATTTTTGTACACCAAACCAATACAATGTTCAGTCCTAGAGAAAATGAAAACAATGGCAGACTTACGGTTATAGGTTTATCTTGCAATGCTTGTAGAATGAAGTTGCTGACTACCCTGCCATCGTTAAGGTGCATGCGTGGCCCATATGTGTTGAATACACGAGCCACCCGGACTTCAACATTTTCCTAAATAAAAAACAAAATAAATAAACTCGGGAATCTTTTGGCATGTGCTCTTGAAGTGCAAGGCTGAATCAGCAATAAACCAGTACTACAAGGTGGAAGAATACAAGGTGAAAGAAAGGGAGAAATTGTAGTCCTGTAGCACAAAGCTGTAGCATGACACTACAAAGGAAACCTGTACGAGTTTCCTTGTAGCTTAGTGCTACAGTCAGGTGGACGAAATTCTTCCATTTGATATGCAAAGCTGTCGAAGTCTTTTCCGGTTGTGATGATTCAACACAAAGCCCCTGCCTTTAAAGACAGTTACAAAACAAGCTGCAGAAGCAGAAATGCAGAGACAATTCTTTTTATCCCTTCTAAAGACAAAAAACGACCTATCACTTAAGAACAAAAAATAGAGTTGGAATAGTCAGAACAAGCACAAAGTTAGATGAAAACAAGAAAACCATCAAAACAGGAGCTCCTTGTTTGGAATTGCAAAATGTTCCTTTTAAGTACAGTCACTGCAATTCCTAATAGTTTAACTGCCATTCATTCAATTGAGCCATGATTTTTCGTCTGAACTGCCTTTTATGACAAATCACATGCCATGCAGTGCAGTAACTGATTATTGAATAAACTCAAGCCTTCAGAATTTCGGTTGTTTGCTTTACCAAGCAAGTTTCAGAGAACCCTGAATACACTACCTTTCTTTACAGCCCAAACCACGGAGAAAGAATAATTCAGGAGGCGCAACTCGGCTCCTTCCCGCGTCGTCATAATGTCACACAGGAGTGCGGCAGCCATGTTGGCAGCAGACGTCGTGACAGCGCCCCCTACAGAGCGCCGGACGCATGACGTATGGTCACGTGACAGTTTGTCGAAGCAATGCAGCAGATACATGACGTGGTGAGCATGCTCTTGTCGTCTCCTCGCGCGTGGTGGCTTGATGCCAGTGTGCCGCCCTGGCTACTATCGCAGATCGTCTGATCTTTCAAGCTCCTTGGTTTTATTGCCACATAAAAAGCATGTGATCTTAAATAATAATCTGGAAAAAATATGTATACTAAAACGGTCTACAGGTATTTTATCCCTGGAGTGCAAACCGCACTGGAGCAAAACTTTTTGGGCGGTATCCGACAAATCAGCGCAAGCGGTCAGTAGCAGATGACGCCTGGCACCGTCAGAGGCCACGGCTACCGCGGCCATTATGGCGGCCATGTAGGAAGGAGCTTTTTGTTTTGTTTTCCCCTCCGTCACTGTGGCTACTGCGGCCATGCGCACACCGCTCCGACCACGAGGGAAGTAGTTCGTTGCGGCGCCGCAAGGGGCACTGCGCCTACGTTCACCACCCGCGGTAGCACGTCTGAAGCTACGCGTTTCCTCCTCACCCAACGTGACATTATCACGACCAGTGCTCGCGCTCGCACCGGCCTAGAGTTTTGCCTCCTGTTATTCTTTCTCCGTGGCCCAAACCCACCAAATATATTGAGACTGTCACAGAGAATTAGGCTAAGCTGCATGCAATGTTAAGCAATGTGTACATGCAAGGCTACATGCCTGTTTGGCATAAGCGTAGCAGAGGGTTTCAGCAACTCGCTTGCCCTCGTCGTAGCAGGATCGTGGCCCCACAGGATTGACGTGGCCCCAGTAGTCCTCATTCTGAGGATGTACAGCTGGGTCCCCATAGACCTCCGATGTGGATGTTATCAAAAGACGAGCACCAACACGTCTTGCCAACCCTGCATACAGAAGGGGAACCAACGTTCTCAGAACAGACAAAAAGTGGACATTTTTAACAACTGATAGCAAGGTAATAAATGTCACATTATTTTAATTATACAATTATGCACGACAACATTGCAAAGGAAGATGCTCAAATCATTGCTATACTGCTATAAAATAACTATTTACAATTGTGTTTACTATAAACACAACTACCTTGTATCCTCCTAAAACTCCTCTCCATCAAAGCTGTCTTACCCAACATGTTGATGGTGCCTAGTGTGTTTGTCTTGATTGTCTTCACGGGGTTCATCATGTAGTGGGGAGGAGATGCAGGTGACGCTAAGTTGTAGATGTAGTCAACTGCAAACGAGCACAATATGTTACATCAACAGAGCAAAGCTGCCTTCTCTCCATTTCAATATATATGACACTGGCTGTGGCCAGCAGTTGACTTTTTGAACACATTCCTCGTTGCAGATGTACACTCATTTGGCAGAGTGGACATTATAACTGGCCTAGATGATACTTACATTCACAGGACAGCCTTAAAATACTGATGGAAATGCTAGATCAAAACATCACTTTCACCTCAAAAGCTTCTGTCATAATGGATGTAGACAGTGCCTTCTGCACATCCTAGATTGTCACTATGCCAATTGGCATGACAGTTCCCCAACGTTTATCTTTACAAGTACATTATATGCAAGTGTCATTGTGCATTACATGCACAATGACACTTGTATTATGTTATCATTTTACACAGTTCTAAATGGCTTAAACATTACGCATGGACAAAAACAATATACTGCACTTGAAAGGAGCCTTGATGTGTGCCCGTAAAATTCTAGAACGCTATAAAGCAAGACATTCAGATGTATTCTCCTATTGAAGTGCTCTATAGTTCTATGCACACACAATCACTTGATAAAGACAAGCTGATATTCACAGGCTCAGAACAACCATTGTTATAGACAAATCATGCAAGCAAAGGAAGAAGACAACAAGAATGGATTACTTTGTTGACATATCTCTTACTTCACACTCACACTAGTGTTAGACTAGCCACTTTGCCCGTTGTAATGAACAGTAGAGGTGTATATCACAACAGAAATAGAAATCCGGAACTCAAATGAAAAAGGTTGAGCAACGAAAATTACACCGATAAATAATGGTGTTGCAGTCTTTCGTTTTTTTTTTTGTTTTTGTTTTTTGTATTGTTCCCCTCACCCTCTCTCAAATACACAAATGGGTAAAAAAAAAAGAATAAGGCACCATCTGTGACCACTAGCTATTCCTATAGTGACCTTTCCCAGTGCCATGCTCTTCCCAAATGGGTCTTTTCTTTATACTCTAGTAATTAAGTTTCATAAATATATTAAAACTTTGCCACTACCACTGTAGCTTCAATAAGCCTTACCTTCAATGAACAATGGGCTGACGATGTCATGATGAATGAGCTCAAAATTGTGATGGCCAATCCAGTGTTCAATGTTGTGCTTGCTGCCAGTGAAAAAGTTATCCACCACAGTGACTTGGTGACCCTGTTGCATAAGATAGTCAACGAGGTGGCTCCCCACAAACCCAGCACCACCAGCAACCTAGGGCAAATGACAAGGCAAAACCTTTTTAGGTAGTCACAAGGCATATTCTGTGAACTAAAAACTATCAGCGGGTTAAGCACAAGCAAAACAACAGATGAGGCTGCTCTTATTAGCTTAACACTAGTTGCATTGCATCAATGCTCAACATACTAGGCAATCAGGGATAAAAGTAACAAAATAATATCAAGCTTAACGTATGCACATTCTATAATATCCCAAGTCATTGCCTCCATCCTCTAGCAGACCGATTTATGAGAAAGAATGGAGATGGGCGACATGTTGGTGTAAAAAGAAAATGGTTGCAATTGCAATGTGATCGGAATCACAGAGAGTGGCCATTACCTGACATACTTTATAAATTGCTGCTAGTGGTGTGTCCTTACCAGTGTCACTATCAAACATGTGCTTACGTGAAGAACCGGCAATTGACGAAAAAACTGCCACCTATGATCACTGCACACTGTCTGTGTGTATGTGCTTGGAAAAGCAGCAGCACTGCATGGTACTTGACATTTTTGCAGGTGTGATCCATCTCTTCATGTACTTTGTGAAATTGATATTCTACAAAAACACAGGCTATGAGAGATGTCATAGCAGAGGTCTTCGGATTAACTTTGACCACCTGGGGCTCAATTTTGTAGCAATGCCTTTTCCTGATGCTAATGCCTTTCAGTGCTTTTAGCGTTTGTTATTGGTAAAGTGACCACTCACAAACGCGAAAAGTGCTGAAAGGCATTAGCATCAAAAAAGGCATTGCTACAAAATAGCAGCCCTGATGTTCTTTCACATGTTTGTAAATTTAAGCACTTGAATTCCACCCTCTCTAGAATATAGATGCCGTGGTTGGGTATCAAACCTGCAACCTCGAGCTGAACAGCAGAACACTGTCGTTATTAGGCCACCACTATAGCGACACCTCTAAATTAGGCACAAAAATATTCAGAAGCTCAGGAGCATTAAACCAGTACAGTGAAGCACCTCTACAATGAACACATGTACAATGAAACGGCCTGTATAACGAAGGAATAATGTTGTCCTGGTTCTACTGTGAGCTGTGCAATGCACGACCTTGACAACAAAGTGAGCTGTATAACGAAAGATTTTGGAGGCCCCAAGCAATTCATTGTAAAGGCATCCCACTGTGACATTACACAAAGCTGCTGAAGCAAAATAATGTTAAGCTTCCCAAAATAATTGATTTTACCAAATTTTAAGCATTAATAAACAATACCCAGCACAACCAAAAGTCCATTAATTGAGTATGCAAAAAAAAAAAAAAAGAAATAAAATGGACTGCAATGCACGTAAAGCCCTGTGGGCCAAAAATATAGGTGCACAGGTTGCATTATATATAAGCAGTTTCTACGTGCGCATTTTGTTGAGTTATGCGCGTTAATGATAACAAATTTCAAGCTTTCAAAGTACTAATGAAAAAGAAGGAATGACATCAGCAAAGACCAAGATGTGGATGTGGAGAGCAAGTGGGTGTCAATTAAGACTACATATCTGAACACAACTGAACGTTCATGAACTTGACTCAAAGTAAAAGAGACGAAGCACAAGTAGCTGAATGCCCGCCTTTTACATGCTTCTTTTATATATATATACACACATATATAATCCTGCACCACTAGCCAAACTTCAATATGTTCTCAATTACATTTTCACTTACCAGGATGCGTTTCTTCTCTCTGTAGTCTAGCTGCTTCACAATAGGGTAAGTCTTTGGTGCATTCTTTTCAAGTTTTTGGATGCGAGCTTCCAAGTCCCGTAGTTTCTGCTCCATTGTGGCAATCAGTTTGTCCTTCTCATCGACCCCTCCTTCATCAGCTGTCTTCAATAAAGGCAGTTGCTTGGCAATAACACTGCCACAACACAAATATAGAAGTATAAACAATAGGCTTTTGGATCAAGAGTTAGCATTTGTGCATGTATGAATGCCACAGATGAGAATAAAATAATAAAAGCAAGATCTTCTTGGAGCATTCCGTGATGTGATGGTGACGATACCGCTTCACAAGAAATCACGCGATTTCACTTTATTTTTAAGCAGTACTATATATTAGCACACGCCTTCATAAACAACTCAAGAATACAAGAGGACTGTGTGATGATGTCGTGACAAGAGTAAGTTTCCATATTAACGGCGTAGTCACCGCGAACATCACTGCTCCGAGATGGGCATGCTAGGTGTGTAGAAAGGAAACTTCAAGCTCGACTCACGAAACAGGCGGATGAGGGCCGGCTGCTGATGGCACACCCAACGACAGGGTAGTGGAAGCCTTCGCCAAGCTCCCCAGTTGTCGATAGCTGAGCGCAACTGGCCACAGGAAGAGAAACAGGCGACATGTCCTTGAGGCAAGGGACACGGAAGCCGAACAGAATCCAAAACAAGGTGGGGACCTTCACTTCATTGATTAAAAGGGAGGGAACGACTCCCGGTACCCCGGTCTGCGGCCGCAGCCAATCAATGCAGGTTACCTCGGCGAATTCCGTGCGCTGGACTCGTAGAAAATAAATTAATAAAAAAAGAAGAAGAAGAAGAAGCAAAAAAAAAATAATAAGGGTACTCTGTCTCGGAGGGTAATTTTAACCAACAGCGAGTGGAAGCGTTCAACGAGTGAAAACGTCCTAGACAGTAGTTACTTTTGTGAAACAGAACACATTAGTTAATCGCTAGTTTGGACGTCATCACGAACGGCGATTCCTTCGATAAAGATAAGCAACTCACGCCCTTCTTATCCGACTTAGCGAAAACAAAAATAATAAATAGGGCCCTTGGTACGCATAGTCATATAAAGCATGCAACGAGATGGGAGGGCTCAAAAACGGAGTTAATGACGTTGAAGTCGTGTAACGCTAGGTTTTAAAGGAAGACGATCTACTTACCGAGAGCTAGTACGAGAAAACACGCTATCGCGTACATAGCTGCCATCTTCATCTTTAAGTGGTACCGTGCAGGAACGTTTCGTGCAGCTGGTCGGCGCATCACGCGTGGGTCAGTTTCGGAAACTTAAGTCGGAACTCTTGGCACGCCGTCGAAGCGCTCACATTCTGCCCAGACTAGCCCAGACAGTTCTTCAGTTCGACATCTGGAGTTTTTTAACATGTGCGGTAACATCCGTACACTTCAAGCAAAGCAGAATCGCACAGCATTATTTCAAATCACAGCTAGAAACGAGCATCTGTGGACACGCATACCGCCGCTAAAAGCAAAACAGAGCCATTGTTGCTAACACTACCTTGCCAACTTCGACCACCTGGACCCGTGATTCAACCAGTTGCTCAAGCCGCGCTAGCTCAAACAGCTAATTTCAAAGCAACTTAAAATTTTGCGCGCAATTATATATATATATATATATATATATATATATATATATATATATCAGTGAAGTATATAATCACAGGAGCGGGCACAGAAACAGTTCAAAAAGAATAGAAGCACGTAGGAAAAATATAACAGGACTTTACCGACGTTTCGCCCGGTGTCCGGCCTTCAACATGAGTATAGACCCCTATCTAGTATATATATCTAGTATAGAAACATGAGTATATATATATATACATACCCATACATACACACACATTTATGCATTTACTTTGTGTGTGCCTATATTTTGTGTGCGCCAAGTATGCTTACATTTCTATTGCCTCTCCCCCTTTTTTAAAAGTAAACTCTAAAAAGTTGATCACCAGAAACAAAGATGCCTTTAGGGTTGTCATTACCAGATCGGGGGCAAGGTGGGTTCTGTTGGGAACCGTTTAACACATTCACTGACTGCAAGGCAGATCGAATGGAAGTAGTTTATTATACAAACATGCGCGCAGTGGGCATTACTGATGGTAAATGTGAACAGTATGCTTACATTCTTTCACTATGCATGTGTGAGAAGTGCCCTCCTCCTCCTCTACCCCCCCCCCCCCCCCCCCCTGCAACAGGAAAGCACAAGCAAATGATGAACACATGAGCAGACAATGTTTCTGAAACAGTCCTTCATCTGTCACTGTGCAGTTTGGCCTTAATGACTTCCTTGAACTGGGACAGAATCTTAGTCTCCCTCTTTTGACGTTCCTCCCTGTTGAACATCGCCAAAGCTCTCTTCTCATCCGCACTATAGATTTGGTTTTCCTTACGCAGACGCACAGCCTCCATGCGACGGTGCCTGTTTGAGTGAAGAAAAAAAAAATTATATGAAACGACTGTAACACAGGTGTGACATGATGCACTTTTGGTCGCGATCGAGCCCAACTGGGATCGGAATTCACTATTGGTCGCGATCGAGCCCAACTGGGATCGGGATTCACTATCCCGGTTGGCTCCTTTGCACAACTGCAAAAGTAATCGCAATCGAGATATTCTATGCCGATCGGACTTGATCGTGATCGAAAGTGCCCGTGTGACACTCTTATAACATTATCTATAATTTATCACAGCAGCATTTTTTGAGGATTAAAACCCTAAGGTTATCTATGCATTAAAAAAAACCACATAGTGGAAATTAAAACGATTTAAGCATCTAAACCAACAAACAAGATGACAAGATTTAAAAAAGTCTAAAATCAGTGCTTGGTTCCATCACCAATGGAGCTTCATGAAAATGTAGTGCATCGCATCTGCTTACCTCACATGCACTGACAGCAGACCATATATGAAGCGTTTGAAATTGTGTGCCATATTAGTGTGCAATCACAAGATCATTGATGTTGATTCAGGCTCATAAGGCGCTGTTAGTCTAGACAACTTCACTACATCATTTCATCTATGTCAGGTTCCATGGAGAAGCAGTTCTCCCAAGGGCATGTAGGTGTGAACTATGCCTCTAAACGCCTATTCTGTACATCGTTAACGGATGCCTATTCAAAGGAAATTCTATGGTGCTGGATCAGCTATACATGTTATCGTTTGACTGTACTTCTAATTCAAATTTGTTCAAGAGTACAAATTTGTTGTATATAACTGGTAGGCTTTTCCCTTGTAGATTCACAATATATTCAGATGCATACCATATTTTCTTTCGAGACGTACGAGCCTTTGAAAATGCGAATATTTCTGTGTTGTTGATTCACCCATTTTTTTTTTATCACCACATACCTGCTGCCCGACATGACGTATCCGACGGACTCAAATGACTCAATTTCGTTGCTGGTGAGGCCAATTTCTCCTCTCCTTGGAATACGCTTTCCCTCTGCCACATACGCGGCCATTGCTGCACCTTCTCCTGGCAGCAAGGCCTTGCCATAACTGTAAGGGAAGAGAGATTAGCAAAGGGTCGTGTCCTTTGCCCGAAGGTGCATTGTTTTGCAGAACACTGGTGCAGAAACTTTGTTTTTGCAAATGCTAAGAAGGTCACAACTATTAACCCTGTTGAAGCTAAGATTAGGCACAGTGCACTTACTCTTTAGCAGACAGTTGAACATGTTGTTTTGGAAGGGGGCCGATTACCTCATCATCATCATCTGAATCGTTCTCTCCTAAAGGATAGAGGAAGACAGACAGACAACTCAGAAATTTATGCACTTTTCTGTCAAAAGAAACCCTAAAATATACAAAGCTTTAGCTTGTGAAATAAGTCCGTTATGTATGCCACAACACACTATCTCACAGTATGAGAAATGAAGTGTAAGATAATTTACAGGTGGTACCAGTTCTGACTTTTCACTGCGTTAGTACATTATGGCGCAACAGGGTACAATGCAGGAAACGAATGCTTAAATTAGATAGGTAAGCACAGTTATCTGCGTAACTGTAAAAACTGCTGCTACAAGGGTGTCTAATAGAAAAGCATGGACAATAGGTACAAGATAGCAGGTATATATTGCACGAAAAATGACAGTAGCTAAGAAAGAGGAGCACGAAGCATAAGTGCAGCTGTCCAACTACATTTATACTGGAAGTTACACCCCAATATTGGATGTTACCATCACTTCAAATAATATTGCAAACATATCATTGTCAGTTCCTGTTATAGTCATTTAAAGACAGCTCTTGCCCCCGTGTTCTTCTAGTTTCGTTACAATTATTTTTTCCCCAATAGCTGCCATCATTAATCAACTGCAACGCGCCCAACTTCACATTTTTCTGTTAGGTGCAAATATAGAATAGGCAGGAGGCTGCATGTATCAGGACACACCACCTTTGATTTTTTGGTACTCACGTCGTTTGTCAACCCACATCTCAAAGTCACTGTCCCCAGCATTGCGCTTCCCAGTGTCCGAGCGTTCAGAGTCTGAAGAACTGGATGAACTGGAGGAGCTACTCTTGCGTCGATGGTGGTGTTTCTTTGCCTTCTTTTTTGCCTCTTTCTTTTTGTGCTTTTTCTTTTCCTTCTTGCGCTTTTTGCTCTTGTGTGTGGAGGACTCCCTGCTGTGCTTGTGCTTACGCTTCTTTGATTTGCTTTCTGCAATGAAAATACCGAGCTTTTGGGGGCAAGTTCCACAGGCAAGGTTGAATTTCAGGATTGACAAATTAATGCCTATCAGCTGCACTGACCAAACTCAAAGAAACTGATTCTTGGTGTCAAACTTACTTTTCTGAGCATCGGGCGATTCAGTGCTGGGCTTCTTCTTGCCGCTTTGTTCTTCATCAGAACTGCAAAATTATAAATGCAGTTACAACAGCCAGTACTGAAACTATGAACTTACAGCCCTAGTAAAAATAATAATAATAATAATAATAAAGTCTGCGGCTATTCACATTCCCGAGCTTCTTGCAGCACGCAACTATAGTAGCCGTCACCGTTTTTGGTCACTTTTGTCACTTAGCAAGGTGCTGTAATGTGCCTTGCACATAAGATTTCTCTTATGATACGCACGTAGGTAAAAGGAGGAAAATAATGCACTGCCGCTTACTTAACTGGCCGTTCTGGAGATTCACCCCACAAACTGCGCACACCTTGAGTGCCTATTTTTTCTCGTTCCTGCCTCCTCCTGAAATGAAGCGAGAGAAAATAAATAGAAAGGTAGGGTGGGAATGAAAATAGGAAACTTGTCACAGGCTATCTTCGCGAAGGTAAAACTGCCGAGTGTTTCTAGACGCTTGCCGCTGAAAAACATACCTAGCCATGAAACTGTCTGTCATATCAGGCAACGGTCGTCTGAAATTGCTCTGCGAGGGACCATCCTCCCGATCATTCCGGTGCTTAGCGTGGTCCGAATCCGATGGCCTACAAGAGTTGTCAGTCAATCAGTGCAGCAGCAGAGCAAACGTACGTTTTACTAGCATATCGAGGCGCGCTTCGGAGCTACTTTTACGCACCTGTAATCCTTCTTCCTGAAGCTGTCAAAGCTAGGTGCCGCGGCGGGCACCTGGTAGCGAAGGCCACTACTCATGATGACCACATTCGATGGAACCGTTTAATACGTTTCAAACGTGCGTTAAACTTCTATTTGATGTCACCACGGAGTCATTGAAATCAACGAGTTCACATATTTGGAGCCTTCAAGCGCGTCGTCTGCTAGCGAGCGCGCGTTCGCTACGCGGACGCTGGCGGCGCCCAGTTTTTCTCGCAGAACGTCTGTGTAGTACATTTGTTTTTATGTTTTAGTTGCTTTGGTGCGCTCATGACTCTTGACGGCGGGTACCAAAGGTAGTTTCAGTCAAGTGAACCATTGTTTTTAACACTGTCTTCTAAAAGCAACTGACATCTCTGCAACATGAAGCTACGTACGAAAATTTTATTATTGATAGCGTGTCATTTTACGCGCGCTTCTTGTCGGTGGATATTGATCAGGAACAATGATCGAAGAAAACAATATTAAAGTGAAATAAACCAGGTTTATTAGCTGCGTGGCGCGAAGAATGACCGATGTATTTCTACGTAATTAAATCAAAGGGTACATTGAGAATGGTACAAATGGTACAGTGAGAACTCCCGACCGTGCACGTTTGCATACGAAACACACGTATTAGTGAATACTGCATATAAAACTCTCATTCGCAGAAATAATATTCATAGCAGGCAATTAAAACTATATATATATATATATATATATATATATATATATATATATATATATATATATATATATGAAAGTGATATATATATATATATATATATGAAAGTGTTATTGACATGCTGTACGACGCCGAACAGTCGTTTCCGTACGATTGTAACGCATAACCGCACTATTGCAGTCTCAAAGGTGAGAGACCGATGCAAGTGCGGACTGTTAATCCGAATGATTGTGCTGCCGGAGAGTTGTGGCTGTTGCGCAGAGGCGCAGTTCTTGAGAAAATTAACGCAGGGGTGTTAATAAGTCCGGCTAATAAGCTGCTAATAAACCCTGCTAATAAGTGTAATAAGTTGTCATTCAATATAATGCCCCGTTTTGGGGCAGCCTGTAAATCTGCTAACTTGATTCAGGCAATTGGAAAACTTTTTTTTTGACAGTCTCACCATCTTTGCAACCCATTAAAACTGGGTGCCCCATGTGGTACCAAACTTATCTTGAACGAACGCAGCAGATCTACACATATCTGTACGTGTATGTGAGGTATGCCGTTTCTCTAATTGCTTCATTATTGTCGTTATGATAGTGCGTCGAATAACTGAAAGCAGCCGTTTATAATATACAAGCTGCTTAGTTGAGCGGACAGACATTTGGGAATGGCATTACATTTATGTATGAAATATAGGATAAGCGTAACATGTTTTTCTCGGAAATCAGACTCGAGAATAATTTATTGTGTTTACACTCCTTGCAAAAAGACGAAGAACGCAGCCACCTGTCTTCTTTTTTTTATAGTTCAAACAAATTTGTGGGTTTTACGTGGCAAAACCACGATATGAGTATGAGGCACCCGGTTTGGATTTCCTCACCTGGGGCTTTTGAACGTGCACCTAAATAGAAGTACACGAGTGTTTTCCATTTGTTCCCATCGAATTCCGCGACGGATTGAACCCGCGAGCTCCAGTTTAGCAGCGCAACGCCATATATCCACTATACCGGTTGTTCGAAATTAAGGTTTAGGGGATTTTTAAAAATCTCCTGTGGCAGTTAGCACAATTCTCATTGATGAGCTGGGTTATTCGAAGAGGCGGACATTAGTAGCACGAGAATCTAAACACCTATTCAACTTATTAACAAAATTGATTAATGAACTTCTTAGTTAATTACTTTACGACACATATTGCAATTTACGAATTGTAGCCGGTGAGGTTGCAAAACGCATCCACTTGAAATGAATTTCCAGAATGACACCAGAATGACACCGACCGCGATAAATGACCCCGTACCCATTACTCCGCATTCTGTTACGCGAGTAAGGCGGAAACTTGAATAGAATGTTGCGCTGCAGTTTTTTTTTTTCAATAACAATTCTTCCCGTAAATCTGAGTACCCGCCGCGGGGGCTCAGTTAGCTAAGGCGTTGCGCTGCTGAGGACGAGTTCGCGGAATCGAATCCCGGCCGCGGCGGCCGCATTTCGATGGAGGCGAAATGCAAGAAGCCCGTGTGCTTGC
Organism: Dermacentor silvarum; assembly: GCF_013339745.2. Classification (NCBI taxonomy): domain Eukaryota; kingdom Metazoa; phylum Arthropoda; class Arachnida; order Ixodida; family Ixodidae; genus Dermacentor; species Dermacentor silvarum. Next base: position 188,778,069 of record NC_051155.1, read on the forward strand.
GTTGGGCACCCCCTCCGGATCCCTGCACTAGCAGAAGCACGTAAAAAACCCCCCTGAGTACAAGGTGCCGGACGATATCACTTGTTTGTTACATATCCGCAAGACCTACTGATCGAAAACATTGCGATGAGATACATGCTGCTTGAAGAACGTTCTTAATAACGAATTTCATCACCGAGCGTGAAGAGAAAGAAAGGCATTTGTGTTAAACTTCATATTATTTGATGTCTCAAATACCACGCGAGATCAGTTGCCAACAAACGGAGTTCACATCCATTTGGAGACCATATTCTTACAAGCTTCAACCCCTTGAACTTTGCTTCCATGGAGGAAGGATGTTTGCACGGTTTCAGCCGTGCAAACAGTAGTTTCTGTTTTGCACGGCATTCGTACTAAAATCAACGCTTTTTTGTTTTTTTTTAGCACAACCTGTGTATTTTTAGGCCAACAATTTGTGGTCATCACAAGTTAAAAACAACAAAAAAAAAGGTTTTCTTTTATGGTTTAATAATGACGCTCTTTTTGGTTTTCTCAGTTTTCTCTTACTTTCTTTCCTTTCGCTTTTCATTTGCGTAAAACATGGCAGCTCCCCAGAGCACGCGAGAGCAGTTGCTTCTACTTGTCGATGACATCGAAATAATTGCTAAGTAAGTGCTAGAAAAGTTTACACGTAGACTGACCAGAAGCACGAGTGTGTTGTTCTTGCTTTATTTAAGCTTCTAGGTCAATGTTCCCTTTACCCTGTCGGCTTCGCATCATTCTCCACCCGGTGCTTTGCTAGCGTCGCTCGCGTTTCCATTGCCGGAAAATCTGTCGTTCTTTTGCAGAGAGCTGTTTGAAAACATCATTGCTCCGAAGAATCAACGACTGTCAGCGGCAGAACATAGTCAGCTTGCCGAATTGCTAGTTTCAAAGGACGAAGAGCTGAAACAGACACTGGTGATCGGTAAGCTCATCCTACATGCGCGATCAGTGTAGCACTCGCGCGTTGTGTGACTCGCGCGTTTTTGTGGCTTCTTGTTTCAGCTGCAGGACAGGCAGAAGTACAGAAGACGATAAACAGCCTCCAAGAAGAAGTAGAAAAGCAAGACCACGACATCCACTTGCTTCAGTGGCAGCTGAAAGAAGCGGAACATTTGCTAGTACGTTATTATTGCGATAGCAATTATATGGACACTCAAAAGCAGATTTCTGCCGTCGCCGTCGCCGTCGCCGTGAGGTTCCGTATGACGTCATTTGGAGAAGAAATCGCCGCGCGCCGAACGCTGTATGTGCGAGTGAAAGGGCGCGAGGGGCGCGTCTTTCACGGGGAGTGAACGCACGGCGGAGAACAAACGCGCGTTCTGCGCCGTGCTCGCTTAAGGGCTGCAGAAGTAGGCGTCTCTTTTCTCCTTTACAATCACCATATATGTAGAGCAAACGCGCCTTCTTCCGACGCGCGAGAGGCCGTGGGGGAGGCGACGTTTAGCTGCGGCACGAAGTGCCTATTTATATCAAAGGCTCCGGCAACAGTCACCAACGCCGCACGCATTTTGAGCGAACGCGGGCAAAACGCCGATGGCGTCGACAACAGTTCTGCGTGTTACCGATGCTGCTGCATGTCCAAATTTATACAGCTGATAAAGCTAATATCATTACTCCGTATAGCTCTCTACAAGTTTGCTATCGCAATTGATGCTTCGCCTTTCAGGCGAAACTGCGACAACTTTTTTGAACGTCGGAGGACGACGTACGGCACAAGAAAATCAAAATCATTTCTTGAAAGCAAGGTGACGAAGCATTGGCTGCCCGTGAATTTCTACCATGGCGAAAAGCTAGCACTTACACTGTGTGCTACGTTTTGCAACCTTTGCGTCGTGTACTGAGTTACATGTAAAGTGCACCTTCCCCTTCCCCCGCCCCGTTTAATCCTATTGTTTGGTCACTTTCCCCTGGAAAGCAGAGAAGTGCACACGCGTGCCCTGTGGCGTAGCCAGAAATTTTTCTAAGGGGGGGACGAGCCCGATGTGCCGCCCCCAGGCTATGTCATTGCACATGGCGGCTGTCGCCAGTCGGGTTATTAAATTATATCATTCTGTCAGCTTTCAGCTCAAGTTATTACTTTAATATTGCAGCCAACCCATGCTAGCTTCCTCCATACAGTACTAACTTTCCGGCCAATTGGTTTAATGCGATCTTTCCAGCATTTAATATGCAGACGAAAGCAAGGAAGACAGACCGCTACGGTCGACTGAATTTTATTTTGGGAAGCACCACGCATAAATACAGTGTTGGCACATAAGCATCATGCCAGGACTGTGCTTGCCCTTTCACTTGATGCATGCAAGGTACTGTACAGGAACGCTGATAAAGGCACAAGAGAAATAATACAGTTAAACCTGAATATAACGAAATTGACAAATTCCCGAAAAACTTCGTTATAAAGAGGATTTTGTTATATGCAGGTTCGGCATGAAAATTCGAAAAATAAATGCTTACCGTATGTACTATCGCTCAAGATTTACTCCCAATACACTAAAGTTGCGATGAACAAAAAAAGTCCCAGTTTCGCTTGAAAGGCGAAGCATCAATTAATATACGTGGTAAGGATAGTAGTCAAACCTCGTTAATACATACCCGCTTAATGCGTAATTGCGGTTTAAATGTAGTCTCGAAGATTCCCCACCCAGCCCCCATTGAACCCCATGTATTGGCTGACCGCTTAAGCCGTAGTTGCTCATTGCCCACCAAACGGTTAGTGCGTACTATTTTTCTTGTTCTACACGCACAGGCACAAAATCGGCAAAATCTCATGTGCGCAGACGTTCGATTCTCGAGTTGCGACGCCCGGACGACAGTCGCTAGCGATAGTGAACTTACAACATGGCTACCATGACGTATTTCGCCGTGAATTCAAGTGCGCCAAGCGTGACGCCGCTGCTTCGCATTTTGTCGCAGCGGAGAAGGTGCTTCCGGTTGCTGCTCATGCAAAAATGACAAAATTTGGGGCGAAATCTCTAGGTTGTCGGCGGGGAAAATTCGTTATTTCGAGGGGGTCTCCCGCTGCCACTTCGTTACGTAGAGGTCTCAAATACATGTGCTTCTATGGAGTAACGGCGGAGAATAGAAAAACTTCGTTATATCCAGGAATTCGTTATATGGAGGTTCGTTATAAGCAGGTTTAACTGTAGAAGGATAGCTGATAATTAAAGCAGCTGTTAGTCATTCCAGTGTTCTGTTTGTATCCTAATGTGACAATGAATTGTGTGTATTAAAATAAATTATATTTAGTTCTCCCTGAAATGAAGCTTAATACACAGTAGCGCTTTGTTTTCCTTGCTGCTGTGTATATATCATTAATCCTAGAAGGTGCACACAATGGCCATACAGTTTTCGGATGTCATGTTGCTCGATGCATTTCTGTTCATTTACCCTGGAATTGTATCTACTGTGCTAGAGGGGAAGAATGAAAGTGAAAACTGTTGTACTTGCTCATGTCATATGTGCTTGTTCTAGAGCCACAGTGTATGTGGCTCACACACATGAGAAGAAAGCTAACAATGTGACGAGCCTGTGCTGATAGTGTCCAATGCATGTTCCAGTGGTGCAATCACTTTTTGGTGGCCTATTTCAGTCTACAGCTATATATCAGGCGAAGCAGAAACTGCAGAGTATTGAGAAAGCAAATGCGAGGGCAGTCTCATCTGAAGAGCTTATCAAATACGCCCATCGGATCAGTGCCAGCAATGCAGTGGCAGCACCACACAACTGGCAGCAAGGTGAGTTTGGTGCAGCATGTTTCACTTGCATGCTGTAGCTTTGTTTTCATTCACGATGACCTCATTTGGTTTTGTCTGCCTCTAAGGTGACCCACGAAGGCCATACCCGACGGATATAGAGATGCGACAGGGTTACCTCGGCCGGCTGAGCGATCTTCCTCTCACAGGGCCACCCCTTCAGCCACAGGGGAGCTTGGGAGACCTGAATGCTGCTCGTCATCTTGGTGAGCCACTACCTTTTACAGCTTGAATACAGTCAAGCTGCATTCTCAATTTAATTTATCCCAAGGCTTAGGTAAGAGCACTGGAGGAAGAGGCCGGTGCTAAGTTCAAAATTAAAAGACTGCTAAGACTTACGTTATAAGTCACAGCAGCAACTAAATAAAAGTTTGACGACTGTTCAGTAGAACTAAAAAAAAAAAGTAAGGAAAGGAGGGAATAAAGAAAGGCTTAGTAGTGGCACTTTGAAATTGTAGGGTGGACGATTCTTCTTTCTGGGGTTTTACGTGCCAAAACCAGTTCTGATTATGAGGCACGCCGTAGTGAAGGGATCCAGATTAATTTTGACCACCTGGGGTTCTTTAACGTGCACTACAATGCAAGCGCACAGGCGTTTTTGCATTTTGCCTCCATCAAAATGCGGCTGCCGCGGCCGGCATTCACTCCCGCGACCTCGTGCTTTTAACATGTGGGTACACCTATATACAAGGAGTTCCTTGGGGTCCACCACATTTCAGACTGGCACTGTAGCAGACAGCTGCATTGGTTGTTCTGAAAAGCTGCGGAAAACTGGTGCACAGGGCCTATGCAACATGAAAACGTCTATTATGGATGCCTTTGGTACAAGAGTCACAAAAGCTTATTAGCAGATGGAATAGCTGCCTATGTTACCCACACTTCCCAGTTAGTGTATAACGTGATGTATATTGCCACTTATTTTAACAGAGTGAGTGTGTAGCTGTTGTGCTGACTTGGTTCAGGGCAATCCAAGGAGCTTTGAAAAAGTTGACATTTTGCAAATAGTGTTACCAAGCAATGCTCGAGACAATGCTGAGGACAATACAGATGACGACAACGCTCTCTGATGTCACGCGGACTGGTTTTGCATCTTGTATGCCTTGCATGCCAGTTGTGAATATTCTGTAAATATAATTGAAACCTCTTTTTCCCCGTAATGTTTTGGTGGAGGTGCTGGGTATCCCAGACGCACAACGGAATTGCGCAGCCGGCGCTCCTTGGCTGCATCGGCCATGCCAGCTCAAGGCGAGAATGCTTTGGGCTCGTCGCCACCCGCGCCCACCGTTATCCTGGCACAACCGTGCGACCCTGGCACCTTTTCCGGAACGAATAACACCAATGTCAAAGATTGGCTTCAGCTCTACGAACGCCCACGTCTTTCCCGCTCGCCTCTGCCTCGTCGCTGGGGCTGGGACGCCGCTCTGCCCTTCGTAAAATTTGCCTATAATTCCTTCAGACATGACTCTGCGGGTTTTTCTCTGTTTTATCTCCTGTACGGAAGAAATCCTACGCTGCCATTTAACACATTGCTTCCCACCGTTCTTGACTCGTCGTCAGAATACGCCCGTGAAGCTATCTTCCGAGCTGTCGAGGCCCGCCAGATTGCACGCCTGTGCCTTACAGCTTCGCAGGAAAAGCAACGACGCTTCTATGGTGCCTGCCACCGCGATGCCCACTTCAACTCTGGTGATACGGTCCTTCTTTGGACACTGTCACGGCGAGTTGGCCTTTGCGAAAAGTTGATTTCGCCTTACTCTGGCCCGTACCGGGTCTTGCGCCAAGTGACCTACATCACATATGAAATCACACCCCATATGTGATTCCACATATGGGGTGATTAACCACGTCTCGATCTTCCACCGATGTCGTCCACGTCACACGCCTTAAGCGATACCACTCGGACGATCTAGTAAGCACCAGGACGGCGTCTTCGCCGACGGGGGTCATGTTACCAAGCAATGCTCGAGACAACGCTGATAAATGCTTTTCCGTTGTCGGAGACAACCTTTTGGGGAAGGCCAAACGTTGCAAAGTGGCTTCGGAGTGCATCGATGACAACTGCGGATGTTGCTTGCGTCACGTGCCGAACTTCCACCCACTTTCTGTGTGCGTCCACAATAACCAAGTAGGTGCGCCCGAGTAGTGGCCCCGCGAAGTCAATGTGCACCATGTGCCATGGTGTCTGGGGACGGTCCCAGGTGGGAATAGGAGCTTTGGGTGGGCTCTTCTGCGTTGAACGGAATTCACAGCACTGTCGCACCATTTCTTCGATCACCTTGTCGATTCCGGGCCACCATACGTAGCTCCTTGTGCCCTTTTTCATGGCTACCATGCCTCGGTGACCAGCATGTAGAAGTGCTAGGACGTGAGATCCTGCTGAGTTTGGTATGATCAGCCATGATCCAAGTGTGATGCACTCACAATGAAATGCTAGTACGGGCGCTCTTCGTCGGTAAGGAGTGAACTCTTCTCCAGTGAGTTTTTCCACTGTGCCATCCTGCACTGCCTTGTACAACCTCTGGAGGATGCTGTCTTGTTTTGTCAAACGTGCTATCTCTGTAGCAGTAAACGGAGGTCTCGACAGAGCTTCAAACTACAGTACGTCGCCCGGTGGCCAGGGTTCATCCAGACGTTCTGGTAATGATAATCGGCTCAACGCATCTTCATTTTGATGGTTCTTGCCATGCCGGTAGATGATGTTGTAGTTGTACGCCGATAACTTGATACACTGTCTGGTCATCCGTGGTGAGAAGGACTTGAGCCGTTGGCTTTCCTGGACCTACTATGCCGAGCAGCGGTTGATGGTCCGTGACAAAAGTTACCTTTCTTCCCGCAATATACTTGTGGAACTTGTGCGCTGCAAGCACTACAGCGAGGCCTTCTCTGTCCAGCTGAGCATAATTGCGTTCCACCGACCCTAGCGTCCAAGATGCGAAAGCGATTGGCGCCTCTTATTCTGGTCATCACGTTGAGACAGAACAGCTCCTATGCCGTACGGTGAAGCGTCACATGAGACGAGAAGCTCCTTCTGTTCGTCGTAGTGTGCCAGTACGGTCTGACTGAGAAGCAATCTCTTAAGCTTATCGAATGCTTCTTGATGGTTGGTCTCCCATCTCCACGTGGCGTCCTTCTGCAGGAGCTGGTAGAGACAGCTGGCAATTGTTGCCCTGTTCTTCAAGAATCTGCCAGAAAGCCAGCATTCCGAGAAATGATTGAAATGCTTGCTTGCAGTTTCGGGCTGGAGCCTCTGTTATAGCTCGGACTTTCTCTTCGTTGGTGTTGACGCCTGTCTTGTTTGGTGTCCCAGAAAAGAAACTTGTCGCACTGCAAAACAGCACTTGTTTTTGCCGAGCCGAAGGTTGTACTTGCGCAGCCAGCCTCTTCAGGATTTCTTCCAGTCTCTCGGCGTCTTCCGTGGCGTCTTTCCCACTGATGATCATGTCATCCAAGTACGCGCGAACGCCTGTGATGCCAGATAGCATAGTCTTCATGAAGCATTGAAAAATGGCTGGAGCTGCAGAGATTCCAAAAGGCAACCATTTGACCTTGTAAAGCCCTTTCAATGTGTTCAGGGTCAATATCTCTGCTGTCTTTGGCGTTACGTGAAGTTGCTGGTAAGCCTGTGCCAAATCCAGAGTGCTGAAGACCTTGCCTCCCCTCAAGTAGCTGAGGACTTCATCTGTAGTGGGAAGTCGGTAATCTGCCTTCTTCGATACTTGATTAACTGTGCAATGGTAGTCGCCGCATATTCTCAACAAGCCGTTTTTCTTTCGAACAAGTACGAGAGGCGTTGCCCAATCCGAATGCTGTGCAGACTCGATTATGCCTTGACTTTGCAGTCGATCCAATTCAGCTTTTACAGCTGACCGCAGCGCAAAAGGAACCGGCCGGGCTTTTAGAAACTTCGGTTTCGCTCCTTCCACGAGTTTAAGCTGTACCTCAGGACCGTGTCCTGAGGTGTTCTCGTCGAACACAGACTGGTACTTGTCCAGAAGCTTGGAAACAAGTTCGTCGTCTGATACGTCATTGATGCCCGTGATCTGTATACCCAGATGAGGAAACCAGTTGCGTCCAAGAAGGTTACACCCTGCTCCCTTGATGGCAAGCGGTAATGTCAGGGTCTTGTTGCTGTGCGTTACATCCACCGTTGCACATCCGAAAACACGAAGGGACTGGCCTGACCAGGTGCGTAGGAGGAGGATGTCCGTCTCAAGCCGTGGTGGGTCATCTGTCCACGTGGACTTGAACGTGGCTTCACTGATGAGTGCAGGCTGCACCTGAGTCGACTTCGAACTCTAAGGACTTGCCATGCACGCGTAGCCGAGTCATGACCTTCTGCGTGCTGGACGCCTCGATTAAGGTGTTGAGCTCGTAAAGTGTCGTGACTGGTGCTGAGGTCGTTGTCGAAGTCCCTTGTTGGGGATATTCGATGTTAATGTTCTTGTTCGTTCTTGCCTCTTTCCATTTTTTCAGACACGCCTTTTCAATGTGTCCGCATTTCTTGCAGTAGTTGCAGGAAGCTGTCTGGAACTTGCAAGTGTCCGGACTATGTTGCGCGTCACAACGCCAACAGCGTTGTTTCTTCTTTTTGGAACAAGTACTCGAGTGACCTTGGTTTTCTGTCTTGGAGATGCTTGTGCAGGCTTCGTGAATCTCTTTAAATTCCGCTTTCACGTGTCTCTGGTCTTCGACGGCGTTCTCAGCTCGCAGTGCAATGTCAAAGGCTTTCTTGAATGTCAAGTCCTTTTCCGCGAACAGCCGTTGCTGGACCTGCTCGTTCCGAAGACCGCAAACGAAAAAATCACGCAGCATTACCTCAAGAGGCAGGATTGTTGGATTGGCCGCAGTGTCTGCACTTGTTCCAAAATTGCACTCTGCTGCTAGCCTCTTGAGCGCTGTGACGTAATCACTGACCGTTTCATCGTGCCGTTGGTCACGTCGTTGGAAGCGTACCCTGCAGAAGACTTCAGAAGGTTGCGGATCAAAATGAGCCTTGAGCATCTCAACTATGTCATCGTAGCTCACTTGGTTGGGCTGCTTGGGTTGATCGAGGGCGCAGACGACGTCGTAAGTCTGTTTTCCGCACAACGTTAGCAGATGAGCACGTTTCTTGGAAGCGTCCGTAATGTCGTTAGCCTCGAAGAAAAACCACACCAGGATCTCCAGGAGCCAGAGCTGCCACTGAATTCGGGTAGCCGACCAAAGTCTGGCGCCGCCATGTCGTTCCGTTCCTTGACGTCGGTGAACTGCCAATGAGTCCAAAGTCTTCCTCGTCGCCAATTGTTACGTCTGTGTTGTGGCTGCCGACGATTTATTACAAACAAGGGAACATGAACACGTTAAGCGGCATAGCTTAGGCGTTGGAGTCAACAATTAACCAGTGTTCGATCCCAGCTCGTCCTCGTGCCATCTCGTCCCGTGCATTCGCACGCGCACTTCGTTGTCATCTTTTAGCGCGACAGATCAACTTCATATGTGCGTTTGCTGCAGTGAAGATATTTAGGTAGCGTTTGTGGTTTCATTGCGTAATTCCATAGAGAACAGAGCCATTAACCAGCACATCTGTAGCGGTAGTATACATAGACAGCACATACGTCTGAAAGAGACACGACAGTTGGCGTTCGGCAATAAATGCACCCCGCAACGTGAGCGCGCACCATTTATCGGCACCTTTGTTCTAACCTCTGACCGCCAACCACAGACCATGAAAATGGGCAACAGAGCCAAAGAAAGCCATTCGCTTTAAAGGGATTTGGCTCTGGTGTATGTGCATGGAGCTGGCACCCTACATCTCAGAACACTGTTGCTTTTAGAAACCTACCATGCCAATAGATCTTCCATGAGCTCAAATGACTGATGGGCTCATTTCTGGAATTACACAAGAAATTGTCGAGACGCAAGTAGTCACCTGTCATCTATAATGTCAGATTGGTCATTGTTCAGTATTAGTGAGTTGTATGACCACGTTTGCAACAAAATTTGTAACACTAGGGGTGCGATCGCGCACGATCGCGCACCCCTAGTGTAGACCCCGCACATTGTAGTAAGCCAGTTGCATAGCAAATTGGACTGTATCGATATTTTCATAGAGTGATAGCTCTTCTTTCAGTTTCCTAACATGGCATATATCACCAAGGGGATATACAAATCAGAGCAAAGTGTGGAGAGTGAATATTTTTATTTATTATTGCTTTTGCAGTGTATGTTTGGTGTAGTTATTACAAGCTGACTATTCTGCAGTCTAGATTTACATATTTCCTAAAGCAGGGCTTTGTATTAGAATCAGTGACTTACAAAATCTTAATGATTAGCTATGCCAGGGTCGGTCATCTGGCATAGCTAATCATTCATTCACCACATATGACATGTACTACTGACTGTAGAACAGTCAGGCTCTCCTATGAATGTTCATAAATGGGACTTGTGCCACATCTTCTCATAGTGCTGTGGCGTTCATCATCAGCCCTTGAATTGTGGCTCTGCATAAAATGTGCTTAGTGAGCTAAAGACACTGAGCATGAAGAAGTTGTAGCTGGTTTTTAAGCAGTTTATAGGAAGAGCATGCTTAGCTATCGCTGTGAATTCACATGCATAACCCAGAGCAAAGTAAATTGCTAAAGGAATTGTAATAGGTGAAAAAAGAAAATTAGCACCCGATGTGAATTCATTGGAGATGTACCAACCAGCCCAGACCAGCACACTCCTTCAGTTCATTGGAGAAAGTTGTATGACATTGTTGCTATTTTATCCTTTGCAGACCAGAATCCACTTGGGCAGTCATTTTCATGGCAGATTGGAGGAGACATCAAGCCACCCATCTCGAGCAACCACAACTCTGTTGGCATGGATGCCAAAAGCAAAGAGAATGAAGATGTTGAGGTCATGTCAACGGACTCATCTAGCAGCTCTTCCAGTGATAGCCAGTGAACAGAGACCTATTATCATTTCTCATTGTACATATCAACAAAACGTGTTTTTGAAGAACCTGGCGTGGCATGGTGTTGGGCTGTTCTTTCACCACCGGGGTGTGGCATGTGCACGCTGTGCCACATAACTCCACATGTGTAGTCAACTGGAGTGTGTATCCAAACTGAAATTCTTTGCGAGGTCACCTGGAATGCTTCAGTGTTGCACAGTTGAAAGGAGCAAACTGCGCTACCAATATATAGAGGTTTGTACATTCCTTAAAGCATTCTTGTGCCAAGAGTCAGCTTCAATGGTTTCTACATTGTGTATTTATTTAGTCAGAGCCCGTAATCCTTTAGTTAAACAAAAAATTCAATTCCAGCGTTTTACGTGTCATGACTACAATCCGATTATCAGGCGTGCTGTAGTGGGGGACTGTGGATTAATTTTAAACCCCTGGGGTTTTTTAACATGCACCTAAATCTAAGTACACTAGCATTTTTGCATTTCACCCCCATCGAAATGCAACCTTGGCAGTTGGGATCGAATCCTTTAGTTCACCACTAATGCTTTATGCTGAATTGTTGAGACAAGAACTGTCAGGATCTATGTACAATCGCTGTCAGACTTACCCGAACTATGAAGACACATCTATAGTGGCTTAACTTTGACAAACACAAGCTGTAAGAAAAAAAACAAAAAACATCTAATGCTTTGAAAAGAAGACACATTAAGAGGAAGCTCTAGCTAGGGGCTCCTATCTAAATGCATAATGGAGAAATCACTTTTTATTGGCAACCACTGCATCAAATTTGATAAGGTTAATTGCATTTAAAAGAAAAAGCTTGTCTAGTGATTGTAGGGAGCGGACTTTTTATTTAGACCATCAATTATTAAATATTGTTGAAAATTGCAAGTTTGAAAAAACCTAGTATCAAGTTTACCATGCTGTGATTTGGTAGTAAAAAGCGATCCCACTATTCTGTGAACTGTACCTAATAATACATCTAAAGCGTACAAAGTCAGCATATTACACACAGGCGCGGATCCAGGGGGGATGTCCGGATGTCCCGACCCCCCCTCCTCAGATTTCTGCATCGCCCCCTCGCTGACAGGGGATGGCCCTGTCGCAAAAAATATGGCCACCAGCATTCTTCAAAAGTATTTTTCGCGAGCACCAGTGATATCAGCCATGTAGAAGTAAAGCTTATATATAGCTCGCTCACAAGCTTAGTTGTATTCCGTAGGGGTGCGGTGTCGCGAAGTTGCCATGGTTATTTTTTCTCATGAACACCTTGGATCTCCTGGCGCCGGCCGTGCCTCTTACTCGTTTCGTCGGTGGCGTCGAATGAACAAGGGGGCGTCCCTTTTGCCAAGCACGGCGATGTCCGCGCGAGCGCCTTCGCGCGCCTGATCAACTTATTCCCCCTTGGGGTGTCATCGGTTGCCTCATTGGCTGTCATCGGTTCCGCGATCAACCTACTTAATGAAAGATATCTTGCTGAAGTGTTCATATATAAATAATAACTAACAGCTAAACTAAGAACTACGCATAGGCAACTTTTTTTAACTGTAGCACTCATTGTGATCACAATTACACGTTGACAATATCCGGTGCGAGCACAGTACCGTTCGTACGCTACAAGTTTTTCATTGTAACTTCGCAGTTTTATTGTCGTACATTAAGCGTAGGAGGCTCAAAGCCGCCGGATCCGTTTATATCAGTGGGCATTCTCGCGAAGCGGGGCGAAGCCTCGAGCAGCGGCTGCGAAGTGGGGGAGCGTGACGTCAGCGGCCAACGCCAGCACGCGGGCCTTTACACCCCTAAAAGTGAAAAAGGGTGTAAATGTGTCTATAACTCACACCCTTAGGGTCTAATTTATATAAGTAACACCCTATGGGTGTGAGTTATAGACGTAATAGGATGGCATCGTGTGGTTAGAGAAACGGGAGCAGATGCGCGCCTTGTGTAAAAGGATGACGTCGCGTGGGAAACAAAACATGAAGACGCTGGCTCGCGCTCTCGGCTACTACGCCACATCGTTCTTCTTTAGGTGGCGTCGTGAGTCTTCATACGCGGTGATTCGCATATCGTAAACAACGAGCGTAGTGGTTGCCGCGTTGGAGCTCCAACGCAAACGAAGGTGTCTCAGCCGAACACAAAGAATCTCCTTAAGGAAATCAAGGTGTCCCAACACTACTCCAAACACGGACCCGTGCTTACGCATTTATAACGAACCTGCAACAGATCATGCCAAATTTTATTTTAAGAAACAATACAGGCTAGATATACCGGGTGTTAAAAATTAAGCTTTATGGTTTTCTTAAGATTAGGCACTGGGAGGCACGCGAATACAACCTGCGCAAGTAAGCTATGTGGCCAGGAGGACACAAAGTGAGATGATAATTATCGCTGTCAGCAGCGAATTAACTAAAATTTAATAATTAACTTTTTATTGACTGCAGTAAGTGTGTATGCTTGTATTCAAAAGTTAGAGGCAGTCGTGTTTCTACACAGTTTCACTTGGAGGAATTCTTCTAGCATGTCTGTGCTCCAAGATATCCAACTCCAAATTTTAAAAGCTCCTCCCTGATGTGACGTGGCTGTTGCGTGAGGCGTTTAGTCTGACAAAGGGGCGGAGGCATTGGCAAAGATAATAACTGTCCCCCTTCCTATCACGGCTGGCGAAAAAAAAAAAAAAAACACATCGAGGAACCCGTTACCTCTGTCGGAACACGCGACCGCGAAGCCTGTAAAGATGGCGGCAGCTGCCATGCCGAGATAATGGCGCGAGCGGAGAAGCCAGAGGGCAGTGAGCGTGCGTAAAGGTGACTAGACGACCGGGCATGGTCCTTGCCTGAACTACGCAAGTAAAGTGACTGCTGATTGTAAAGTGACTGATTATTGTAAGTTTTATTGAAATCAAGACCAACAACTGCACCATCAACAGCAGAAACCTTTTTAGCTATGCTAACGAATATTTCATACTGCCGCTTTAAGTTTGGTGTTGTCATGCACAAATCTCATGACAACACTTCACCCATCAAGATGTCAATTAATGCCCTAAAAATGTTCAAAATGCCTCCCTTCCACAGCAACGCAAAGCATAAACCGCTCTCGCGTCGACTCGATAACTCTGCGCAGTACGACAATTGAAATAATTCTTGAATAATTAGAACGACGCCAGAATAATTCTTCCGACTGATACTGTTTAGAAACACGACTGCCTCTAAGTTTTCAATACAAACATACCAACTTACTGCAGTCGACAAAAAAATCATTGTTCAATTTTAGTTAATATAGGGCTGCTCACAGCGATAATTATCAACTCACTTTGTGCCTCCATGGCCACATAACTTATTTGCACAGGTGATCTTCGCGTGCCTCCCAGTGCCTAATTTTAAGAAAAGCATAAAGCTTAGTTTTGAACACCCTGTATTATCAGGTACAGCCGCCAAGCACATGGCTGTATTGAGTAACGTCCAAGCTCGGAGAAACCGATACCTGGCTTCCGCTTCAGGTCTTCTTCCTCTTTCTGGGGTTTTACGCGCCAAAACCAGTTCTGGTTAGGAGGCACGCCGTAGTGGAAGGCTCCGGATTACTTTTGACCACCTGTGGTTCTTTAACGTGCACAACAACGCAAGCACACGGGCGTTTTTGCATTTCGCCTCTATCGAAATGCGGCCGCCGCGGCCGGTATTCGATCCCGCGATCTCGTGCTCAGCAGCGCAACGCGTGAGCTGACTGAGCCACCACGGTGGGCTACAGGTGTTGCTCTAGCCGTATAAAACGCTGGTTTATCGTGAACAGAAACGGTGAATTTCGGTAAATAAGAAATTTTAGGCTACTATCATCATCATCATTGACAGAACCTGACCCCGCCCTCAGAAAAAACGTGGATCCGCCCCTGATTACACACCGCTCTGTAATATACCACCAATTTGAGAGTAGGACTTTTGCAACACCCTCGAAGACATTGCAACAATTTTACGTAAGCTTAACACTTATATATAAAATTTGTCTGCTTTGGATGCTCTAACAGATTCAGTTTACAGAACTGATATATCCGTTTTTGGTTCAGAGTTGCAAGTCTGTGAACTTTGTGCTTCAAATTTATTTAGGTTACCAATTTGTGGATTTCTGTAAAAAATTCCAGGCCCTAAATGTTAAGTTCTGCTTCCTGCAGGCACTAGAATTTAGGTTTTTCTTGCAAATGCAACAAATATCATTCACATTGGTCCAGTGGTTGTCTCATAAAAGCATTTCTGTGCTTTACATGTATTTGAATAGGGAAAACAGAATTGGTCGAGCTAAAGCTTTCTCTTAGCTAGCACCATTTAAGGCACCCCAACCACAAATATCCAGCAACCTACACACGAGCAGCAAAAAGGCACATTAAGTGTATTTGGGGTTAAGTAAGATCGTGAATACAACAGGACAGATCAGTACAAAACGAGACGTGGCATATCATAGTGGCCACAGCAAGAGAGGTGCTCTAAAGCCCTTTAGTTCACTACGCCAATGGTCCATGCATCACAAATCTGCATGAGAACCATCGGGACATGTGTACAACAGAACATACACGAGTCCCAAGACGTGGCACACCTACGTGATACAGATGTTACTGCCTTCCAAGTTATTTGTCAGCATGTGGCATGTTTCAGCACTTTCAAATCTGCCTTGAATTTCCGGAACAAAATTTTTCATATAAAAGGCTAGACCGAATTTTTTGTTTGTTTTAAAGATAATTCACCTCATGTGGTATTCACAGATTGCTTAATCCAATGACATTAAGCTGAAATGCTTGCAAATTTGTTGCTGATGGCATACTACTGCATTTACTCGATTGTAACGTGAGGGGTAACTTCTCATTGCGTCCATTAAAAAAAAAAAAAAATAAAACCGCGAAAGTAACGCGAGGAGCGACTTGTCGCGTCCAGCAAAAAAAAAAAAAAAAAAAAAAAAAAAAAAGAGCTAAAGTAACGCGAGGCAACCGGATGCACGAAAAAGTCTCAGCTTCGCCCGAAAGGCGAAGCATCAATTGTGATAGCAAATTACTAGAGAGCTATAGGGAGTAAGGATAGTAGTTTTATCGGCTGCATAAACTTGCACACATTCGCTTACTAAGGGTTTTACGTGCCATGCCTACAATCCAGTGGCGCACCGACGGGGGGGGGGGGGGGGATTCGGGGGTTGGAACCCCCCCCTGAGGCCGACTTAACCCCTCCTTTTGTTTAACCCCTTTTCTTTCCTTACGCATTTGAGTACTGCAACTAAGATGTAAGACGCGCAATCGTCTGCACACTCGCAAAAAGCGCCTTTTTTTAACAATTTCCCGTGAGGAAATCGAAATTAGTGCTGTTTAGATGGTATTGGCAAACTGTCAACCCCCCCCCCCCCCCCCCCTTGCAGAGATCCTGGGTGCGCTACTGCTACAATCTGATTGTCAGGCGTGTAGTAGTGGGGGACTGTGGACAATGCACAGCCTTGACACAGCCAAGCATAGTGTCAGCGCGCACAAGCAAACATGAATAGATCACACTCGATGACCGCAGACAACCACTGTCAAAAAACGCTGGCGTGAGCAAGCGCGCCAGCAACAGTGAGCGAAGGTTCGTGTGGTCTATCGCTTCAACGGGAACTGAGCGGCGAAAGCACAGCGCATACAAAGGTCAGAGCCGTGTGGAGATCGCTTTCAAGATACGGTGCGTGCGACAGCCCTCAAACCTTCAGCCGCGCAAAGTTCACAGGTACGCGGTTACTGGAAGAGTATAAGTTGCGCACCCTCCCTCCCGCGCTGCCTTCTCGCTTTCCTCCTTTCGCGTGGGAAATTGAGTCGCCAGTTCCCCTTGCGCCCAGTTGCAAGATACGCATTTGGTGCCGCAGCTAAACGTCACCTCCGCTCCCATCCCCCCACGGCCTTTCGCACGACGGAAGACGCCGCGCTTGCTCTCCGCCGTGCGTTCGCTCTCCGTGAAAACGCGTGTCCTTTGCGCGCTTTCACTCGCACATTTCAGTCGTTGATTAGAATTGGGTGCATCATTGCACTTTTTAAACAATTTGAATTTCGGTATTCGATTGTAACATGAGGATCGACTTCGTATAGCAAAAATCTGGAAAAAAAAACTCGTTACAATCGAGTAAATACGGTAACCCTTATAAAATGGAGAAAACAGTTGCAATTCCTTGAGTTGAAATGACCATACAAGGAAGGTATTGTAAACTTGTGTGACACACCAGGCAACTGTTCATGCTCTTTCACCTACATGAAATTGTATTATAAACTCTTCAGTTGTCAACTCAAGAGCACGGAATCAAAAGGAAACACTAAGCTGCACATGGTCACAAGAGTTGCGAATTTAGATGTTTCAATAAAGGCAGTGGTAGCTGCTTCTGTTTATATAAAACAATGTTTTTCATCCATTGGTCATTAAAGGTGCCCATTGTCATAAGAATGTAAAGTCAGTGACTTCTTACCCACACTGGTGAGTAGGGGAAATAATTGGCAGTTTCATCTAAATGGCAAAGCATTGACAGAAACAGAGTTATGTTCCTTTGACACTATTTTGACCATACATGGAGGCAACATGAGGTGACAGAGCACAAGACAACTACTGCTGCACCGCAGAAACACCCTGGCAACTACCAGGCATGTCAACACTGGCGTGATGACGAGTGCCGCCAACGGCATCACAGGCTTTGATGGCACACAAAATAAGACAGACTGAAAACTGTCAGTGCTTGCCAGTACCCCATAAAGATTAAAGTATATTGCATAGCTCTAACTCAACTTTTACAGTCTGTTCTGCTCAGACCAATGCTTGCACACAGCTGCTCAGCAGGAATGCTAGTAGTGTGTGCACACCATACTACTAATGCCAACCATTCAAAGCAGAATGCTGCCCTGGATTCACTGCTGTCGCAACTGAGCAGCAAGTTGCAGTACTATCAACTTGGCTTTCTCGTTTTTCAGCCTAAAGAACTGTGTGTCACTCATGTCTGTGGAGGCTTTCTAGTGCACTTATCAAACAAGGCATCAGATGCAGCAGATCACGTGACCTCCAATGCTCGGTACACAAGTTGCACAAATGCATGCAGTCAATTCTGTGACAGCAAAACTCAAGCTCACTGTAGTACGACGACACTGACGGTGCGGGTGTAGCTGAAGTGTTTGTACAACTGCTATCACAATGAAATATTGTCTTTACAGAGAATGAAGGATGCTTAAGTTCTAGATGCCCATTGTGGCTATCCTGAGACAGATTTCTTCTTGATAATGGACTGGAGACATGTTTGCAGAAAAGCTTACATAAAAATAAGAATCCCTCATACTTGGAGATTGGTTCCAAATATATTCAGGCTTGTATTCTACAAAACAATTCTGCTACTGCAATTCAGAATCTTGCACTTATATTAATCGGAGGATGGTTCCAGATGAATTTTCTCAAGCTAGTAGTTCTAAAAAAAAAAAACTATTATATTCTAGCAATTGCACTATTAAATACTAAAGTTATGACCACAGCATAATTATCATTGTCTTTTTGTTAAATTACTCTGAAGGATTCCTGAACAAGCTACTACTATTAGGGATCACATAAGACGACAGTGAAAGCTTAATTAGAAAAGTGCTAAAGTCAACGCAAATATAGCCCACTAGAAGCACTGTTCAGAAAAATGTGCTTCGAAAGACCGGTCAAAGCAAACGGTCGTAACATAGAACTGCAATCTGCTCCCAATGACCCAGGCAGTGGCTTCACAAATATGCCAGGTACTACCCATTGTGACAAGTGTTGCCAACTTCATAGTACTACTTCATCTTTCACAAGCATGCTTTATAAGGGGGGGGACTGCAACGGAGGTGTCTTAACATCCATGAGTTAGCACGTGCACAGCTTGAACGATAGCCCTCAAGCTTCGAGGGTTGCAGATGTGTCCTTCACCAACAAAGGCAATGTTGCAATGTGTATTGTTCCTTGTCAGTGTGAGCTCAGTCTTTCACTTGCCAGGTGTGAGAAGTTCAAAGGCACCACAGTTCAAGTGTCTTTTTATTGTTCCAACTCATGTACAGGCTTCCTTTGTGTGCTCCATTAACTTAGAACTAATTAAAAGACAAGAACGAAAGTGGGTGTAGGACTCTCCTTTCTTAAATGGAACATCAAGATTCTCTCTCTCTCAATCATAAAAAAAAGCACGTAGCAGCAGGTTCAACACACACACGCGCACAGGCACAAGCCACTGTCCATAGCAGTCTGCTTATATCTGGCTGTAACGACATGCCATTCATCTTCAACTGCTGCTGGCTTGCCGAATTGGAGCACACGCACCACAGCCGCATTGGCCATCTGCAGCCACGACCATCAAAACGGTGCCTGGGGGAGAGGAGACAACCAAGGCACTAATACCAAGGCTCGATGATGTGCAAAAAGGGATGCAAATATCTGCCACATTCTTTACAGCATGGGGGGAAAAAAGGGGGGGAGTAATGAGAAAATGAGTCGCACAAATGTTGATGCCAGACAAATGAAAGCAGCCGCAGCATGCCTTGCCACAAGCAAACGCCGCCACAAACTTGTGCAGTGGCATATGCATTCCTTACAAGCATTTCAAGAGGCAACAGCCTCCCACGTGTTAAAAAACAACAAAAGTTCAATAAACTCAATATTTTTTTTTTGTGACTGCATCTCAAAAAAGGCAAGTGGCCACTGAAATTCTAAGTATGAACAATAACAGCTCAACAACTGGAACAAAACAAGCAAAAGGGAAAGGGGTGGGCAGAGGCACAAAACGTTCGCAGATATGTAGCAGAATACAGGCATTGTGAGCACTCGACAACTCAATGCAGCTCTTTTGAGCTGTGTTATCTTCTGCGATTCCACAGAGCTAACAGCCTGTGTGGCTATAACTCCACTTCTCGGGAGGAGGGAGGGGATGGTTTCTTCCCGCTGGGCATACAGAATAAGTGAAACGCAGCACACCAAGGCGCACATAGACACTGTAATGAAGAATGCTCGGGCAGCAAATAAAAGTACAAAAAATGGTGGTGCAGGGGAGCGTAGCAAGCACAGCGCCCAGAGGCTAGAAGACAGGGGTTCGCAATGGTGTCTCCCCACATCCCGTCGCTCGCTCTCTCTCCTGGTTGCCCCCCATTGTCCCAAGTCCTGGCAGGGCAACAGGCACTGAGCAGTGCCCCTCAGGAGAGGTGAAACGAGTGCTGGCCCTCGCTGGAGGCCACAAGCAGTCGCTCGCGCATCACTCTAACGTCCGAGTAGTCTGGCAGCTTCAGGTAGTTGACACAGGTCATCACAGAGGGCAGGTAGTCATCAGGGTTCTCGTTCGGCTCAAAGGTCTTGCGCACTATGGTCAGTGGTGGACTCAAGCTCTTGAAACCTGCAAAGCACAGTCATGCACAATCAGCAAGCTTGTCTTGACTGATGAAAGAGCAAGTAAAATGATGAACAAGTTTATTACTGCTTGACCAGAAAGGGAACACGACGGTCTTGACAGGTAAAAATTTTTCCGAGTGCGTTAGGCAAAAATTTCTAAGCAGGGGTTGTGTGGACGGGACAATATGGACAGGAACACCTAGTTTGCATTGCAGGCCACCAGATGTTCTTGCTTTACCAGTGAAATAGATGGTTATAATGGGGCAGGTTCTTGAAAAGGACAACCATACACCAAGTGCCAAGACATGAGTATGATTTGGTGCTCCTGCAGTAATTGTTGCTTCAATGCTAATCATGTTCATTTTCATATCAGAGCTCCTTGTACTTAGAGCGCCTTAGCTGAAGCAAGGAAGTGTTGCTATGACTTATGAAGGGTAATGACTACAGTTAAAGAGAAAAAAGGAAAATTGGCAGTTTCGGCCAAACGGCGAAGCACTGGCTGCAATAGGACGGTGTAGCGTTGTGCTTGAATTTCTCGGACGGCGTTGTAAATATACGCAGGTCTAACGGATGTGACATACGTGAGTGTGCCAAAATTTCTGGCCTTAACAAGCCGTGTAGGGCCTGTAATGACATCGCACAGGCGCCACTAGGCTGCCCGTAAAGAGCTACGCTAGTAAAATTACACAACTTTCAGGTTTGAGCTCTGGTATTCTTTTGCACATATTAGTCTCTGAAGATTCAAGATAAAAGGCATGTGCTGTGAATTTTATCTTTCATGACATTTGTTTGGGGGCTTGCATTCTCAAAATTCTGAGGAATAATTTAGTCAAGAACGTAAGACCTGGTATCAGCAACTGTAATGATTGAGTAGTGTAGCAATGTAACCTGCATATACGGCATGGATTTGCATATAGCATACATGTGCCTAAATACATGCGGAGCTTCATAGCACCGCCAACAGCGAGAATTCACTTGGAGCGTGCATATAATTGCTGTTACAATAGTTATGCAGATCTAACGCTCATGTTGAAATATATGTGAAGCAAAGCTTCAGTCACAATGTGTGTATTAAATTTTTATACAACTAATGGCAATGTGCAAAATTGTGCTTATTTTCATCTTATGCAGCGTGCCATCCAAAGCAATGTTTGAATGCTGTAACAACTTCACAATGTCTCATTACGAATCATGGATGACACAGATTGTAGGCATTCCTAGAATATTACCGTATTTATTCGAATCTAGGCCGATAGTTTTTTTCAAATAATCACATACGAAACTCTAGGGTCGGCTTAGATTCGAGGATTTTAAAAAACGCGCCAGTTTTTAACTGAAACAGATAAATATGGTGCATAGTTAGCGCCATCTAGAAAAGTCAGTATCGCAGCCGCTACTAGCCGCGCCAGTAGCCAGCTGAAGTACACGAGCGACGTCGCCATTTTGACCTGCGTCGTATCGGTAGTATCGGTATGGTGCAGCATCGGCGCGCGGTGTGGCGTTATCGTAATGGCACCAAATGGGCGATGCCACTATAGTGCCGCTTTCTAAACGAATACTGTATTTACTCGAATCTAACGCGCACTTTCAACACGACCCTAAATCTGCGTTGGCATTTCGAAATGGCCGCCTCGCACGCGCGTCGTGCCTAGCTACCGTAGCATGCGGAAGCTTCCTCCGTGTGCTGCAGTACACGTGCTTAGGCAATAGTCTACCGTCTGTCTTCACGTTCTCAGCGTCTGCTCTATCTATCAGCATGAAGTACCGAGTTCATCATGATGCCGCGTTTAAAAGGAAAGTGATCATCTGTGCGGAGACGGACGGAAATCGGGCCGCATCACGGGCGTTCGGAGAATCCGAAACTTGCGAGCGGGACTGGCGCAAACAGGAGAGGATTTTTGCCAGCAAAGCAATGCGGAACGGTTTCAGTGGACCGAAGCAGGACGTAATCTGCGACGATCCACTCCGGCGATACGATCAGGCTTGGCCCTATCTTGAAAGCAATCTGCGACTGGTAAAGTCCGCCGCGCGCCGTGTTCTCGCCGCGTTGAAGCGAGAGGCATGCTAGCACGAAGGCGCGCTTCGTCTCCAGCGTTTTGACAGTTCGTTTCCGCGGTCAACGAGCGAGGTGTGTTCATGTTTGCTTGAGCGCGCGTGACACTGTGCTTGTTAATAGCGGTCTACTAATTTGCTACTGCATTCGATGCATCGCCTTTCGGGCGAAACTGCGACTTTTTTTTATTCATCGCAACATCAGTGCATCGGGAGGAAATCTATTTTTCCTCACGGAAAACGGGCGCGCGTTACAATCGAGGAAGCGTGAGAATCGAGTAAATACGGTAGTTGTGCTAGCCGTAGACGCATCGTCAAACGTTCAAACCGGGCGGAACTTCGGCATCGGTCTGTCGTTGGAGGGGGCCACGGGAGATGGTTTTTGCGTGCGCCGCAACGTGCGCTCCTTCCAAAAATGCAGCATCTCTAATGCGCTGGATGGTACTGAATATAGCGCACTGTTTGAAGATGTCAGCAGTAAAGAAGATAGCGACGAGGCTAGCAGCGATGGTGACATAGAATGAGCTCGGCATGTTCAAATTTAATAAATGCCGTTTCATTTTGCGAATGCTGTCCTCGCTTTTTCGTTCGGCCTACATTCGAGGTAAGTTTTTTTTTCTTTTTTCGGACTTCGAACTTTTGGGGGGTCGGCTTAGAATCGGAGTCGGCCTAGATTCGAGTAAATACGGTAGGTTTTATACAATGCCTATGTGGTGTATATGCAATGCAGTCAGTTCACAACAAAGCACTATTCAACTCTCTCAGGCACTGTGTGTACACAATTGTGTACACCAAGATATTGCATCAACAGCAAAAGCATTGATGAAAGTAATCATATTTAAAACGTGTTTCACATATCTTGAGACACTTCCGATTGCAATAGTGCTATAACTTTGAATAACATGTGCAAAATATTGTTATTTGGAAAGTAAATAGCTAGGTGTTTCTTCTCAGTGTCAGTAGTCATATGTAGCGGGCTCACTTCTTCCATCATTTTCACAATGTTTTGCACCAGGCATTATTTTCAAGTGATGGAAATGTGCTTTTCAAGCCTGCAAGACATCAAATAGTTGATGTTCCTTAAGCAGCCAGGAAAATGCAGCAGCGAGGAATGTATAAACGAGTTTTGGGTGATACGAATATTTCACGCGACCCTGTGAAATTCCTATCACTGAGATTTTACTGTACTCATGTAAGGCCCGCACCCCCACCTTGGAGTGCGAACATTCAGAAAAAAGTTACTGAGTGTCACGTGCATACCCACGTGCTGGTTAATCGGCAAGCAGTGATTGCATTATTCTGCGTAACAGTCAGAGTGCAGTTCGAGGCTTCTGCGAGTAGTCATAAGCGTGCCTCGTGTAAAGTCTGCACCCCCTAAGAAATCTGAGAAAGGTGAAGGAATTGCATTAGTAAATAAAATCCATTTGCGGATTCTCACTATCTTTCCTTTTCCTTGCTATCAGCTTTGGTCAAGGGCTGTGGCAGTGAGAACATCCCTCTTCCCCAAGGAGAAGGAAGGCTAGCCACCTGAGGTATGGAATTGATAACCATGACTGCGGAAAGATTAACTTTGCTTTTGGTGGTGCGAATTCTCGGTAGCAGTGTTAACCTTGCAGTACAGTTAAACCCTGACATAACTTCAATACTATAACGATAGTCCTGATATAACAAAGTATTTAACTTTTTATTACTGTTTGTTTATAAAACACCATGCATTTAGAACCCCAATACAGTAGCCGACCGATTTTCCGGACTTCGCGGGGACTGAAAAATAGTCCGAAAAATCGAGCAGTCCGAAAATCGAACATTGGCACCTAGATTCGTCCGAAAAATCGGTCGCGAAAATGCATTAGCTCTATGGGAATCCTGCCAGTACATCTATTAAGTCCGGAATATCTAACAAGTCCGAATTTTTGGAGTCCGAAAAATCCGTCGGCTACTGTATAATGAAGTGTTTATACACACTATCAGTTGTGGGTGTGAAAGCGTGGCGTGGCGGGCTTCGCTTCGTACCGCCAATGTGAAGATATCGTTGACACGGCATGAAACTGCATGTTTCGTTGCAGACTCTCAAATTCAACAAAATGAATTTTTTCTTATATAAATTTGCTTTTTCTGATTGCCTGATAATTCAGCAAATTTAGCGACCCCTTCCATGTAAGAAAAATCCATCGGCAATTGTACTTATTTGTATAAAAGGTTGAATTTCAATGTAACAAAATTTCTATATAACGAAGCAAACTGCCAATTTTACCGGCTTCATTATATCGAGGTCTAACTCTGTTCTGGAAGGACCGGTATGGAGGTTCCTTGGACTTGAGGTCAGGATAATCCCGCTCATCCCTTTTCATGGTCCCCCATACGAGTACTTTGCATGTACGTGAGCCGTCTTTCTCCCAACCAGCTCTCTTATGTGCTCATATGCAGCACATCAGCCAGCTGGGTAGGTTGGACGGCATTTATGTTCCAAGACTAGCGAGAAAGACTGCATGCACATGAAGAATGAAGGGACATGACAATATGCATCTCGCAACTCAAGAGCCACACATGGTGCATGATCCCGTCTTACTTTTGTGCAGTGTTTTACCCGCTATCCCTACCAGAGAAATTCCAAGGGGGATATTTCTTTTGGACAGAAGAACTGGGACAGAAGGTGCAGCACATTTTAGTGACAGGAGCTTCTGAACTCTTAGCATGTAAGTGACCACATGCACTTAATTTCTGCAGCAGTAAATGAAATGTGTAGGATTTCCTATGTGCTGGGGCACGAAACAGAAACTAACTACAGTCAAACCCAGATGTGTCGAACTTCAAAAGGCATTACGAAATACAGTGGAACCTCGTTGATACGATTCTGCATAATATGAATCTGAAGCTGATCTGAAAACTCCTAAAGCCTTGGAGAGCCTCCAGATGACTTGAAATGATCTGAGTGCCATTCATTGGACAGGAGGCTTTTATGTTCTTGAAGCAGAGTGGCGATCCTCCTTCCGATAATGAACGGCCGCAGGTAATATGCTTCACCACATTACAATGCTTTAGTACAGTGCTATACTTTACATGGGATTTCCAAGGAAATGTTACAATTGTTCGATATAGATAATTCAATACACCTGGGTTCATTATATCCGGGTTCAACTGTAGTTGACAAATGCACAATAGTGGCATAAATCTACTGTACATAACGTAACCGAAAGACTCGGCAAGCATACATTCGCTGCACATTTGCTACTATAAGCAGAGACTCCAACCGCTCTTACCTCCAACAGGTAGCCTGGGAGATCCGGTGACAAATTGAAGGAATGCCCTCTGTTCCTCAGGCCTGTAGCTGCTGAGGATCTCAAAGAGAAATTTGATGGCACGGCTGTCGTGAGTGTAGCCATGGTCGGGTCGGCAGCACTCCATCAGACTCTTCACATCCCACAGGCTGGGACCACTGCCACAGAAGAGCTGCTCCAGCTGTAAGGAAGTTGCACACACAGGATGGCTAGAGCACAGTGGCGCACCAACGATTGGGGGGGGATTCGGGGTTTGTAACCCCCCCTTTTGTTTAACCCCTTTTCTTTCCTTGCGCATTTGAGTACTGCAACTAAGATGTAAGAGGCGCAACCGTCTGCACACTCGCAAAAAGCGCATTTTTTTTACAATTTCCCGTGAAAAAAATCGAAATTAGTGCTGTTTAGATGGTATTGGCAAACTGTCAACCCCCCCTGGCAGAGATCCTGGGTGCGCTACTGCTAGAGCACCCCAGTACAGTGTACAGTATACTTCATTCACAATCCCCAACTCTCCCCTTGTGCCCTAGATACATTGGATACGCACTGTTACCCAGTTGAAAAGGTTTGCATGCGTACAGGATTTGAAAATTTATAAGTTTGTTAGGGTGTGCTACTATTTACAGCATTCTTGACATCAGAAACTGGTCTACACATCATACACATCATAACTGGTCTACACTGCATCCATTAATTCAAATAAAGTAAACCCTCATTATTTCAAACTGATATCTCGAAATATCGGTTAAGTTGAAATTTTTTCCTGGCTTGGTGAATTTTTAACCTTTTATCTCGAAATGCTTTTGCGCACTACTCCGGATATCTCGAAATCAAGACTGCGAAAATGTTGGAAAAAAGTCATTACCCAAAGGTTTTCATACTTTGTGCACAGCTGCAATATTGCCAAAAAGTGACAGGGCCGCAAGTTTGTAGTGAATTCCGCTTCATTCTACGCCACTTATAATCCACCCTACGCCACTTATAATCCACTGATCACGGCTGGCTGCGATCTCATTGATCATGCTGGTGGAGTGTCGCTCTGACCCCTGACAAAGCACGAGAAGGTACACGTGTTCTCCACAATATGCAATATACGACTGCTAGTATACTGAGCTCTTGGGAGAAATTTAGCAGCTATGGGCGCCTATTCTGAAAGGCTCTATGTGGTCTATTCGCAGCCAGGGGCTTATATTTTTATGAATTCGCTTATCTAGAAATAACATGACCTTACGTGGTTTTACTGTATACTGCATAAAGCAAGTGCTGACCAAGCAGGGAAGGAGTACATGCAGAAGCAAAACTACCTATTATGCTCGTAAATAAATTCGAAAATGTGTTGATAAGCTCAAAGAGATGAAACACATGTAGAGTCAACAACCAACGACACCAAATAATTTCACTGCTCTCCTGTGTTAACAATGGCTTTCCAATTGTTTGTCTTGGACAAAGACAGACATACAACTCGGCAGATATAATGCGCAACAACCTATGTGGTGGCGAGAATCGGGTGATTTCGGAGCATCTAGTCCCAGCTGCTGTACCATTTCAGTCAGGGACAATGAAAACTACAAATAGACAGAGGAAATTAAGCAGCTAAGAACTGGGTGTGCTTCACTCTGGATATGTCGTAATGGTAAAATTGATCCCAAACTGCGACAGCACACTTGAAGACAGGGAAAACAAGGGAGGAATGAGCCTGCAACTTAACACTTGAGGGAGACTGCTTTTGTTTACTACATTTTGGCGCAATGCTAGCTATGACTATTTCTGGTTTATAACTGTGCACCTAACACTTGTTTGTAGAGATTACGTAGTAAAACTAGTCATCAGAATTGCTGTCACAAAGCTGCAACACAATCTACAACTGCTTACTCCTGGTTGTCTCCCTGCATGGGCGTGAGCTACTGCAGAAGTGAGGACATGACAACCTTTGTCATGTGCTATTGTCAATGAGCACGTTATCTGAAGTGGTTTGCTTAGTATTGCCAGCTAGCAAGCACTATGGTCGGTCCACTTGCGCTTCAACTTGTGGCTTATAACTTGCACACAATCAGCAACACCGTTCACCTTTCCAGCTTATGGACTGTAACAAAAGGGTCTGTTTAATTAAACTGCAGTGTCTTAAAGAGCTTTGTTGCTCACATTACTAATAGTTTTGCATAAGCCTGACTTAAATTGCTCCCCTTCATAAAAGTTTTGTTGCATGGGCACATGAACTTAGCAGCACCATGTCGGCTTTCACACTCATAGCAGTGCTCTATGTAACGCACATTTGTAGCACATCAACAATTCAGGGATGCGTAGTTGTGCTGCAGCCTGCTCCATCTTTTGGCACCAACAACATCAGCTCTATAGAAGTACCCTTCATGTAACTACAGAATGTGCTGGATCCCTTCAGCAAAGAAGCAAAGTTGTACAGGTAAGCTGACTGACCTCGTCAGCGTAGAAGAGAGTGAGCTGTGCTAGAGGGAAGACTGCCTCAAAGCCCTCGCGGAAGGCCTCCATCTGTCGGCGCACACCCTCCAGGGCAGCCCAGTGAACGGCCAGGGCCAGGTACTGGTCCAGGTTTTGCACAGTGACTCCCATCTGGGCTCCGCCTCGTCGAAGCTCCAGTTGGCCCCCACCGGGCAGTGTGAAGTCCAGCCCCAGGAGCTCGACCTGACAGCCGTCCAATTGCAGGGCCTCAACCCGCCGGCGCACGCATGCAGGGCTGAGACTGCGATCACGCTCTATTCTTCGCTTCTCCTGCACAACCTGCACATGTCCCACAGAAACTTTTCAAAACATGGCCTCACATGCATGCACCTCAGGCCTGCGGGATTGTGCTGAAATATCTTGAGCTTTTGCTGCTGTCCGAGCCCCAAATTGCAGGGAATTATCAAGTTGACCTCTAACAAATTTAGTCAAATTTGGCGACTATAGTAACAAGTCAGAGCCCAGTTGAAATTTGCGCTAGTTGAGATTGATTCCTACAGGCAATCCACAATCACAGCAGCCAACAGCACCCATAACCACATGCCCTGAATTTGAGCTTGAAAAAAAGGCAGGGCTGCGGTAATGTCAAGACTCTAATCCAATGCTAGTCCTTTTCACATTTTATCAGTAGTTGAAGCAACACTTTGCCCACGATATCACCAGGATTGGCCGGCCATGAACGATGGCTAATAAATAGAATCGAGAGAAAGTGATCCTTGCATTATACTTGCCCAGTTTCCCCCCAAATTCTACAAACAAACAAAAATATACCATTCCACCATGCCCACCTACTTCAAGAACACTCTGTAGTGCCCCTTGAATGTAATTATGCTTCTGGAAATTACACAGATATTAAATAAATTAAATAAACTTCGAACAAATAGAAAACATACACCAACACACCTAACCAAAGACTTCATATTTGACATGGGCTCAAATTATTCCTTGTGCTGACGGCTCAAGAGGGCCTTCATTGGCACACCTAACACAAAATGACAGGGGTCAAGCAGGAGAGTGACCATTACCTGGTGGAGCTGTCGCAAGGACTGTGCCAAGCCTGGATCAATGAATTCCATGTCGGCCAGGGAGAGCGAACCCTCCTGGCCCAGCATCCACTTGTACATGGCCAGCGAGAGTGGCAGGTCTAGCATACGCGAGTCCATGAGTGCCTTGGCCACAAACTTGCCCAACAGCTTGAAGCGAGAGCGGACCTTGCTTACATGGCCCACCTTGGCATTCCTGCCAAGGGGCAGTGGGAACACCCCGCATGGACTGTGCACGTAACGCACTGGCTCCTCGCCACCTGCGTTTCCAGTGAGGAGCAAACACACACATAAACCACACAGTTTGATTGTTTTAAAGGTTCATGAAAGCTGAAAAAAGAATTGCCTCATTTTAACCTTCGTTCACGTAGCGGGCTTCTGCAGAACCGATTTGCCATATTCAGTGTCCCTGTACTTCAAGTTAATTCGGCCTAGCTCTCCAATCTGCTTGTTGTTGTTGTTGTTGGGTTTAATGGCACATAAGCAGCTAAGGCTATCATGCGCCAAACAAAGGATATAATTATTCCGAAAAGTTGCATCACCTCAGAGAGTCCTTGTCTGGGCAAGGACCGCTAGGGTCCCAACAATTTAAAGAAAGACCTCGACCTTCTCGGGGATGAAAGGGTGGGTGAGGTGTAGCAGAATGTAGCGAAGCACGCGGTGAGAATTCAGAGTTTTTCGAGAATACCTGCTTCCTTTAAAAAGTTAAAAACATATGATATATCAAGAAGCGCATGTTCGCCTAACAACAAAGCGGGGTGAAAAGGAATGTGTTCCTTGTAAAATGGAGTAAAATATTTTTTCTCAGTGTTTCAAGTTTTCTGCATGAAAATAAGACGTGATTCACTGTTAGTTCGTCACCACATGTTTCACATTGGGGCTTGTCTTGCTTTGTTAGTATGAAGTTGTGTGTGAGGTGTGTATGTCCTATGCGAAGGCGGCATAGAATCACTTCTTTGAATCCGTTCCTTGTGTGCGCAAGATCGCCATTCGCCTAACACGGGCTTTACCAAGTGTAGTTTGTTATTTAGTTCATTGTTCCAAGCAGACTGCCATTTTTCCCTTAGTTTACAATGTATGAACTTCATGCAGTCTTTAGGAGGTATATTTATCTTCTTGATTTGCTTGTATTGAGCTTGTGCTACGCATACATCTGCTCTGTCATTGCCGCTAATTCCGACGTGGCTCGGAACCCAGCATAACTTAAAGGGACACTAAAGAGAAACCGGAAGTTGAGCTTAAATGGTAGATTATCCTTTCACAATCACAGCCATACTATTCTTACTGCAAACACATGTTTAATAAGTGAGAAAGTAGCGAAAAACTGAAGGATAGGTGCTGACGCCCCTTCGAATTTCCCGCACTACACATTCCTGACGTCGGAGATTACAAATGCAGGCCGGTCGCGATTGGTCGAGAGCGATTTATCGCTGTTAATATAAGCAAAATGAAATACACCTTAAACGTACATAAACAGCATTTGCCAACTTTTTAAACCGTTTCAAGCGAGGAAGTACAAGTTTAGCACAAAATTACATAAATAAGAAAAAATGACATGGCGATACATCCGGTCGTGATAGTTTCGTAGTTTCGTTTTTGGTCAATGCATCGTCGTGCGCGCCTGTTCCGCTCTACGGTGTTTGGTTGCGTGTTGCGTGGCTCGAAAAACGTTGACTTCGCGGGAAACAGCCAGAAAGTGCCTTGTGTGTGTAGTGTTGAGGGCTGTATAAATGGCCCAAGGCGCTTGCTCAGGGGCAGCGACAGTGTTGACTCGAGTGTGTCCTTTCGTGTGGTGTCGCGCGGTGAGCCCTGGCTCCCCGGCGTTCGCAATGGCTCAGTGCTCTGCCGATCATAAAACGGCAAAAGAGCCAGAGAAAGCGATGGTGTGCTCTCTGCATTTCTCGCCCTCGGATTATGTGTATAATCCTGCTCTCGGAAAGTACCTTGGCGTGCCCCAGAGGCCAGTCCTTTCTCGAGCAGCTGTTCCCACAATGCGGCCTTCATCAAACCCCCTACCGGTGCCCCTGCAGCAGCAAACTAGCGGCTCGGTGAGTGCTGAATGTCATTAAATAAAGCCACGCAATAACCATACCGAGTACGTGCGCAACTTTCTACGCTTGTTCTGTCGGGAACATCTTCGCCTGGTGGACCGGACGCTTCGCCTTCGGTCGACGAAAACGATCGAAGCTCTGCTTTCCGCCGGCGCGGCCGGCGGCTCACCGCCATCGCACGCGGAAACACCTACCGCTCGAGCACGGAGGATCATTTCGCGCTCCGTTTCATTGAATATCGCTGAAATGCAGTCCTGCTTCCCTGGCGAGCTCTTCGTTGCAAGGTTCAGCGGCAGCAATGGTATCCATCGCGGCGAACGCAAACGCAGCGACCATGCATGCAGCCATGATGCATCCAGCGCCTCGGCCGTTTACGCAAGCGGTGACGTATTATGGCGCATTCTGATTCGCTGAGAGCAATGAAATCTGTGACGACACTGCTTCAGCGCCAAATCTGGGGTGAGAGAAATTGAGAAAGAGATATTTGGTCTTTCTTTACGAATTTCTCCGCTAATAACTCATATTTTTGCACCCAACAAAAACTGCATGCATTCCTGAAGGTCCCTCTTTTATTTCAGCTAAACTTCCCATTTCTCTTTAGTGTCCCTTTAAGGTTCTGTCCTTGCGTGGTGGCTTTTATTACATTGTTTATAATGTCCCCCAGTAGCGATGTGACTGCATTTCTGGAGTGAAGAGCTTTGGTAGAGCTTTATGGTGAAGAGCTTTATGGTAGAGCAACCACCCCGGAAAGGCATTTGTCACGGGTTCGACTCCCAAACCAGGACAAATTTTTATTCAACTGTGTGAAATGTTCCGAGAAACCCATATGGGTTTCCTTTGTAGCTTTGTGCTACAGTAAGGTGGATGGAAATGTTCCCTTTCATGAACCTTCCTTCACTTTCCAGGCTTCTGCTGAATTGATCTGCCAAAATGTGTCAATGTTTTGTCTGATTAGCCTCTACCAGTGTGATCAGTTCACGGCAGCGCACACGAAGTTCAAAAACTGTGCAGCTCGAATTCAGTTGTGCAGGCACAATGCGACACTTGGATCTAACGCCGAAGTGCAGATGCTGGTGCATCGTCTACACAAGTAAAGAGGTAGGGTACAGCAGGCCCCGTACCGAAGACGGGCAGACATATTTATACGGGCAAAGCGTGCCGTATTATGTCGGCAGATTGAACTTGTTGCGACGTTACTGGCGAACATGAGGCCAATCATTTATTTTAACAGCGAAGCTGTTCTAGTTAACTGTAAAAAGTGGCGCCTGCTGTCGCACAACCTCACCGAGCTATGACGTCACTGCATTGCCTAGCAATCGCCTCGCGGAGCGGCGTGTGCCTCGCCTCCTCTCCATGCCATGCACATGTTGCCTTGACATGGGACGTTAAGGAGAGGGAAAGAGAAAATGAGAGCGAGATAGACAGAGAAAGAAATTGTAACAGCACCAACGAGGCAACGCGAGCTGCTGCCGACGCCACCCGCATTGCCTAGCCGTGCATACGTTGAAGCAGTAGCGAAGACGTCGCCTCGTGTTGCCTAGTAACCGCCGGCGCAGGTGCGCGCTCGCTTCGCCAGACACAGACACAGCTCCTGCCCGCCTGCCTGCGTTTGTGGCATGCCAGGAATGCTGTTGCTCATAGGCGCCAATGCGTCCAGTGCTAGTCACGCGAAATGTCGCGAAAGGGAAGGTACCTCCGAAAATGATCGCTCGAGAATACCATCCCTACATACGTAGTTAAGTTAAACTAAGTTAAGACCTAGCA
This sequence comes from Dermacentor silvarum, assembly GCF_013339745.2. Lineage (NCBI taxonomy): Eukaryota > Metazoa > Arthropoda > Arachnida > Ixodida > Ixodidae > Dermacentor > Dermacentor silvarum. Next base: position 188,810,795 of record NC_051155.1, read on the forward strand.
GCAACCAAGTTAGTACATAGCAGTAGCAGCCAGTAAGACTTGAGGATAGACACTTTCGCTGTGCCTAAGCTTTGTACTACCGAGTGTAAACTTGCCCACTTTTTTTCCAATTTTCTTTTCTCAGTTTTACGCAGGCAATAAAAACAAAACTGCCAGCACTGACATGTTGACAAATGCATATTGTTTAATCTGAAGTAACTCTGGATTGATTACCAATGGACAGTTGAATTGTGGGGTATGAAAAATATACAACATACGTGTCCACGTCCATGTAACAGATGTAAACAACACACAGCATTGCATAGACACAGTGGACACGCTGCTTAGCACCTTCACATCTACACCAAGTTGGCACCGCCGGTATCAAGGAGCGGGCAGAAAAATTAGTGAACCAGCCCTGCACCTTTCTTGCACCTTTTGAAACAAATGGCAAGGTTCAGAGGGTGCCTTCACTGCACCATTGAAACGTACGGCAGAATGCAGCACCTCGTGCACTAGTTCCAGACCAACTACTTTCTTCTTTACACTTTGCCTGCAGTGTGCTGCCTTCTAAGCCATACCCGTCACAAAGCTTTGCCATGCATGTGTTAGTTAATGCAATAGTTACTTCACTCAACACCTGTCATGTCAATACAGTAACGTGACAGCTGTGTCACCTGGAAATGTATGAGACTACAAACTACTACAGTTAAACCTCGATATACGAAGTTGGTAAAATCATGCTAATTTTCTTTGTTACGTTATATCGAAATTTTGTTGTATAGAAATTTGACCTTTTATGCAACTAAGTAGTCGCCGATAAATTTTTCTTACACAGAAAGAGCCGCAGGACTTTCCGCGTAGTCGGGCAATCGAAAAAAGCCAACTTGAATGAGAAAAATAATTTCGATGAATTTGGGAGTCAGCACCAAATGATATGGTTTATGCCACATCGACGATATCTTCACATCGGTGGTACAAATTAAGCGAAGCTAGCCACACTTTCGCGTGCACTACGCCCCCATGGCTGATAGCGTCACTCGCACTGGGATGACACTATCATGAAAGTCACCGGCAGCGGGGAGCGAATGCTTCGTCTGCCTCTCACTTCAACGGGTCACCGAAACTCGAGATTATGCAGCCTACAATGCTAAACACGCGGGAAGACAGCTTACAGTATGGGTAAGCTGGGTACCGGAAGACAGTATGGGTACCGGGGCCTCGTCAGGCCTTACCGCCTTTTGTCCCAGTCCCCTCTTTTCTCTGAAAAGAAGAATAAACTTCACTTCACATGATGCCACGCCGTCTCGGCACGCCCACTTTTTTCACAAGCGGCAGATTACCTCTAAAGCAGGGTGGGCGGCTGCGTATACGCTCAGCCGCGCTTACAGCTGCTTGTAATTCAATTATTTGACCTTCTGCGTCTGCGGAACTTTCCATATATTGTCTCGGCATTCCTTCGCAGTGGCAGTAAAATTTCGTTACATTGAAATCACATACAAACACACTTTGTTATATTGAGGTCCTAAATAGATGGTTTTCTATGGACAAGAGGTTATGAAACGAAATACTTCATTATATCGTTATATTGAAGTTAGTTATAAGGAGGTTTACCTGTACATATATAGTATAGACTACTTATAACGTAACCGCTTACAGTAAAGGACCGGATATAGTACAGGTCTTTTCAGACTCCCGTTAATTTTCCCATAGCACTCCACGTATACGCATACCGCTTACAGTGCAGCCGCGTGATACGAAATACCGGTTATAATGTGGCTTCCGCGGGAAAATCTCGCCGACAAGGGCGGTAGCGAGAACGCTTCTCAACGAGGTGCGCCTACCGATGGGAGAGGAAATCAATGAGGGTGATGCGAAAGGCCGTGGGGGTATGAGAGGGAGGGAGAGAGGGTGGGGCAGGGGGGGCGACGCTGTTACGGCACCAAATGCGTATCTTGCAACTGGGCGCAAGGGGAACTGGCGATGCAATCTCCCACGCGAAAGGAGCAAAGCGGGAAGGCAGCACGGGAGGGGGCGGCGGCGGCGGCTTCTACTTTGCTAACAAATGCGTTCGCACCTGTTCCGGCTGTCAGTGTTGTCGCGCGCACTGTATCTTGAAAGCCATCTCCACACGGCTCTGACCTTTGTATGCGCTGTGCTTACGCCGCTCAGTTTCCGTTGAAGCGATAGATCGCACGAACCTTCACTCGCTGCGGCGGCCGCGTTTCCCCACGCCCGTGTTCGGACAGTGGTTGTCTGCGGTCATTGAGTCTATTCATGTTTGCTTGTGCGCGTTGACACCACGCGTGTAATTCAGTTAGGAAGCGAATGTGTCAAGCTTATGCAGCTGATAAAACTACTATCCCTACTCCTTATAGCTCTCTACTAATTTGCGAATGCAATTGATGTTTCGCCTTTCGGGCGAAACTGAGACACTTTTTAAAGATTATTACTTTGCTTCACTGCAAAGATCGTGGGCACTTGGACATTAACCTTTCAACGTTCGTAAATTTAAACGGATGCAAAACTCCCAGTCACACCCTTCGATTCTCGGATATGCGCGGCTGCTTGGTCTACATGTTTTGCATACGTGCAGTGCTTGAAAATCGTTTTGGTTATAGTGCGGTACCGCTTATAGTGCAGATATTCACGACTCCGGCGACTTACGTTATAAGCGGTCTGCACTGTATTGTGGTCAATTCTTAGTAATTCTGGACCTTTTTGCGCTTGTTTATGTAAAATGCTTATGTGTATGATGTATTCACCCCCTAAGCTGAAATAAACATCAAAGCAAGGAGCTTTACGTTTTGTTAGGAACAACCATGTGCATCCAACAATCTCATAGGAGCAGGCATAGCAGCTGCTTCCAAGTTTGGCAGCCCATACTCAGTACATCAATATGTACAATTTGCGAGAAAATGCATATATATATCAGAAATTGCAGATGCAACAGTAATTAACAGCAAGTAGTGTGATATCACTTGCATGCAAAGCAGTGTACCAAGAGCACGCACCTTTGAGAACAGACACTGTTTCTCCTCTCCACATATCCAGATCTGCCCGCTGCAGCTCCCTGGAGACCAGTGCGTAGAACTCCAATGTGGGTCCAAGGCCACTTCCAACCTACATAGTAGTCGTTAAAATGTGCAGAATTGAGTGTTTTAAGTTGCTCATTTTTCACTAATTCAAGGCACTTCTTTTTCTTGGCATTTTTCTAAACAATATCCTTTTCCCCAGCAACAACATTATTTGAATAAAAGCTTATAGGTTTTCTTCTGGCAACTATTTTACTTCATGAAGCATGCCTACTTTTCCTCACAGAAATTATACTGGGTGTCCCCTGTAACTTGAGCCAAAATTTAAAAATATGCAAGTGCCACATAGCTGGACAGAACCAAAGTAATGTTTGCCATTGCTTCGAGCAAGTCAATATTTCCTGTATTTTGCCTACTAAAATAATTAGTTATTAACAAAAGCGTCAATGAAAGAATTGTAGACCAGCCTCAAAAATTGCCGATCCAGCTTGCTGTTGCTAAGAAACTGCAACTTATACTTAGGCAATTATGATATATGCAGACCTGCCAAGTACTGGGACACAAAATTAGGAAGACTCTGCAAAACCATTGGGGGGGGGGGGGTGACAGGTTTTTTAATTTTTGCGGAAAGGTTGTGGTTACCGAGTTCGCCTGCAAGAAGTCCGTCGTAGTACCTGTCTAGCTGTGGCAATGTTCAGTCTGGTGACACTTTGCCAGAAGATGTCCGAGAGCTTTGTCCAGACATGACCTAAATTCAGTTCTTGTTTTTCTCACCAGGCTGAACAGGCGCTCACACTCGGCATTGCTATGTGGAATTGATAAGATTCCAAGCATCACCACAGCAATCCGGCTGCCTGTGAGACCATTCTCCACTGGGTGTCCACCCTTTCTCCTTGGAGTACAGCTGAGGGATGATCTAGAGCCTGCAACATTGAAAACTTGAGACTTCCAAAGCGTCGATTGCTTCTGTTCTGGACTCTCCCGGTCGCAGAGGCAACATGGCTGGAAATGAGTCCACAAAAAAAGCGAACCTTTCGGAAGGACATGGCATCCAGAGTCTACAGTTGAGCTACCTCTGCATTAAGCAGAGCAGGGTCCGCCAGGGGAAACTTGTGTCTCATGTAGTCGCACACTGTTGCATAGTAGTGTCGAACTGCCTGCCGTTCGCTGGGTTTTAGCTTATCCACCACAGTCCCAGTTTCTTGTCCAATGATTAAGTCCTCACCCCCATTCTGCACCTCCCTGCTGTAGTCAAGCAGTTCTGGGCACTGCTTCAGCAGGGATAGGGTTTACAAATCTTGAGAAGGAGTTCAAAGAGAGGAGCATGTGGATCTGGGGAGATGACGTCTGAAGGGAGAGGTTAACTTTATCGAAAATGGGAATAGTGTTCTGCAAGAAGAGACAATATGCTCTGTTGGTTTCCAGGCTAAGAAAAACAAAGCTGTTCTTCCTGCGTCAGGCAGAGTGGGTCAGTCTTCTGTGTGTAGGGAACCTTGGCTTTCTTTGCTGGCACTGGTGGAGCCTGTGCCAAGTTCTTTTCATTTTGCACTGATCAGGCTTTTCTACTGCAGCTGTTGCTTGCTTTGCTGCTGCCTTTGGGATCTGGTATGATTCCAGAAAGCTGGGACTCTTTTTGTCTTTCTTCACCTCATGCAAGAAGCTCAACAGAGGCTTCCACTGATCCAGAACCCTGGTCAAGCACTTGCCTAGCGACAGCCATTGAGTTGGGACATATTTCAAAATTTTTCTGAACTCTACATCATGAATTTCCTGAAACTGCCTCAAGGCCTCCTTTCTCTTAGCACTCTTTTCCAAGTAATAAAATATATCTACAAGAACTTCGTCCACCCTTGCTGGAAGGCATAGCACTCCTTTCTCAGCTACCAGGTTTATCAAGTGGCATGCGCACCCGATTTTGTACAAATTTCCTTGGAATTATGTCAGCGCCGCCTGTCACGCCATTTTTTTTACCGAGCATTAAATTGGTGTTGTTAAAACAAAACGCTACACAGTTCGTGATCGGTACATGAAACAATGAGAGTGCCTCCAGAATTAGGTCGCCTATGTTGCGACCACTTGCTTGTCCCTTCAACGTACACAAAGTAGTCGACTCTCAACCAAGCCCGACTCCCTCACGTATGTCACCACGATCGGGTACAACTGCGAGTGGCTATCATTATTGCCGTCGATGGCAACCTTTTTGCAACCATGCAACCATGCTCAGGAGCACCATGTGCTCCTGAGCATGGTTTGCTATCTCGCCAATAATTTTTGTCTTGGTTCTGGCACAGCCGTACCGCTTTGCGACATCCGAAGTCTGGAACATCTTTCGGAGCAGGGGACCCACATGGTCCAAGACGGTCAATGGAAGGTTATGTTCAAGCAGAAACCCAGTGAAGAGACATTCCGCTCGGATCACGACACTATCAGAGTTACGCTAAGAGAAAAACTGTCCCAGCTGCTGCTGCTGTTCTTGGCACTGTACGTGACGACTCATGTGATTTTTGGATGTAACGTGAGCGACAATGTCAGTTCTGCCTCCATGCAAGATGCTTATGTTGCAGCCACACCGCGCAGAACGCAAAATGCTTGCCTTTCCTCGATTTCACAATGCAGCAGAATTCGGCGGTGTAGTTCTTCAAAAACACCTGCAGATATTGTTTTCGCTCCCGCTCTTTACTAAGAGCCATGGCTGACAGTAAACCAAGGAGGTTGCGGTAAACACACCCCTGATCTGAAACATGCCAACACAACCAAAAACAAAGACCATAAGATCGCAAGCTCGATTAGTAGAGCCTATAAGTACAAAACTAGGTCTCAAAACAGAGACAGACAACCAACGACAAGCTGTCGTACTGCAGCGCCATGCTTGCAAAGCCTCGAGCACCCGGCAAACGAGTCAGCAAAAGGTGTGTGGCACACACAGCGACGCTGCAGTCTTATGGAGAATGCAGTTCGGAACAGACATGATGCTACTCGTCTAAAGCATATTCTCAACTATGTTGATCACCTAGCTGAGTGATGGCGATGGCAATTGGATGTGTATGTGGCCAGACCAACTGCAAATTGCACACTAGAACTGCCAAAAAATCTGCGAGACTACATTCTTGCACGCTTCCCGGAAGATTTCCTTGTCAATCATACAACCGCACAAAATGGTCACAATCCATATATTGTACGGGTAATCCGGAAGACTTCGCAGGTCTGTATATGAGAAATTTGCAGCCCTTGGGTGGTCTTTTAAGTGATTTATAATGCTAGATTGTAGGTTCCCTGCTACATGCAACAAAATAATTGACTAGCATGTTTATGGCAGCATTGTCTGCAAATTGGGAACATTTTGTCACAATGCTCAAAAGGCATATCAGTGCCCCTTTAAAGTATGAATCTAGAAACTAAAACTGGCCAGTATCAACACTCCCTTCATAAGAAACACAAAGTTCTGTTGACCTTGAACTGCACCAAGCATTTCCACTCCAGATTTTCATTTTAAATATCATCATAAGCAAACATAAGCATTACATTTTTAGGCTGATGTCCAAGCTGTTTCCATGAATAAGGTAGCATACAAGAAGTGTTGCTTACCTCATTTTCATACTGAATTTCCAGTAGTGCTCTTGAGCTACCAAGGTCCTGCATGACCACTTCTGCCTGCTTCAGGAGATCATCTCGAGCAACTGTCCTCTGATTAAAAAAGAAACAAAGTGCAACACCATGACTATCTAGCAAGCAGGATTATAAGGGCAAGATTACACTACACTTGCCGATCGATAATTCAGACTTGTGGGGGACAGCCTAAAAATCCAAACAATCAGAAGTATTCCAATGTTTGGGTGTGGCTGGTGACTACAGGATCCACTAGGCTTTGCTAGTTTCGGGTTTGAAGAGGTACTGGTGACCATACTAACGACTTATCAAAACAGTAATGTTGCTCTTTCTGTGAAACTCGGTGGCTGAATTAGCATGCCGTCATGCAGGTGGTGTCCAAATTATTGAACAGCACGCTATAGGGTGTCCGAAGTTTCGGTCATTCTTATGCACGTAGTCTATTGGGACAGCAGCCGTTTCGTGAAGCGGTTCAAATAATCAAGCACACCTGAATTACTGGCTGGCGACTGAATACAGTAGGCTCCCAAGAAGACAAACTGACTGTCTGTTCAGCTGACTTTCACAAAAGGCTGAACAGATTTGTAAAGCCTGTGTAAAAGTTCGTTTCAGATGGTGTTTACTGGACATTGTACCTCTAGCCAGGATTCAATCCTGTAAGACTACTATACTATCATCACAAGAAAACTCCACCAGGAAAAACTTTTCACACTCACTGACAATCATCTTGACAGGCAAAATAATTTTCAATCCTGGACCCCGTAAAAAGCCCCGTTTCAAATAATTTAGACATACAGTAGCGTATGTGGAAAATTTTATGCTTGAAATGCAAGTGGGTGCTTCACAAAATGCTCGCAAAAATTGATGGTTCTCATACCGAAACTGAAAAATAAATAAATAAAATAAATAAATGCCATCATTACAACTTGCCGGAAATGACACTTTATTCAGACTGTAGAGAACCAGCGCATGGGTCGTCTGCTTCCCTTGATACCGTTCACGTGTATCAAGGAGCAGATCCCGCAGGTCTGCTAGCCACAGAGTTAGTATACAGTGAAATCTTGATATAACGAACTTCAGGGGACCGCAGTAAATGGTTTGTTATTCTGAAAAGTCATTATAGTGAAAGCTCAAAAGTTAAACATTCCGCCCAATCACCCATCAGTTCATAAGTTGTCACCATATGAGCTATTCATGAAAACATCGCTGTTGGCTCTTGGCCCGCGCTGTTGCCATTTACCATAGATTCCGGCCCCACGCACCACCATGTAATCAAGAGTGACACGCTCAAAACAGACGCTGACTCCGAGAAAACTGCAAACAAAAAGGAAACTCCATGTCACCTGCAAAGCTTGTTTGTTTGTTTTTCACATTCTTTGCCATAGACACTGCAACTGTCTCACTCGAGACGGACACCTGAGCTATTTCAAAGCGCAAGCGCGTGTAAATGACACCGCCCGGAAAGTACAAACTGTGATCGTGTGGCATCGACGTGACTGCGGAGGCCACATTTCTCCGCACATGAAGCTAGTACAGCCACAAAAAGAAGCATGAAAAGAGGTGCGTGGAAAGAAAGGCGAAAGAAGGAAGAGACGCGCCTCTGTTGCTAGGCGACACTTGTCTGGGCAGAGCATGCGCTCGCAAAACCTGATGCGTCGTCACTTCAGCTAGTAGTGTTAACGGGCCTGCGCATGACAATTGCCACTTCGGGACCTTTTCAGAAAGAACGGCTCGGCTCGCCTGACTGTTTAGCTGACACACTGTTACCTGGCCTTGGAACGAAAAAGCGCAAGTCGAGAGCGGAAGTGTTTTGTGGTGATGCCCTCCCCAATGCACGCCTTCTCGCCTCACTGGTCTCGCTGCTCTACTGAGCTGCACTGTCACAATATCAGACCACGCGGGGCCTTCGGGCAAACTGCATCACTGTAGAACGCAAGGGTGCTGTCCTAAACCAGAGACTGGCTCATTGCAATGCGCGGGCCGGAGTGCCATCTGCCATCCTTAGGGCTGGCTGGTACAGAAAAGGCGTGCACGAAAGAACCTGTGTGCACGTGCGGATGACAGCCGTTTCCCTTGTGACATGCCGTTGACACTGATTCGCGTGATCCTCGCTCTGCTTTCGAGCTGTTTAATGCGACAGCATTAAAGACCCCATGGCGCAGAAAATCCAGGGTCGGTGTCAGCGTGGGTGCAGGCATGCCGGCGTCGTTGCCAGAAATAATCATCCCAAACCACCCCGACCACGCAGGCCCTCTGCATGGCACAAGGCGTTAGTGAACAAAATTGAATTTCTCAAAGTAAAATCCGTCAGAAAAATTGTAAAGTACGACTTAACCACAACCTACAGACGTGATAGTGTTGGATTGTAACTTGAATATACAAGAAAACATAATTTTCTTACGCTGAAACTCAAACACAAACTCCTTTTCCAGCATTTTTACAATTCATACAGTGGCGCGCCGCGGTTGTTACTTGCAAATACACCATCCAGATGGCGCTTGCCTGCTCGGCAGCCGCGCACGGAGGCGAAGTTGCACAAAAAAGCTGCAGTTGCCGAGAAGTCTGACAAGCAGTCAGGAACCTTTGAATGTTATTGTGTTCCACTCTTAAAGGTGAAGCTTAAGCAACCTGCAAATTTTTTCGGAATTCGTAGAGCAATTACCGTGGGCGACTGGCCTTTCGAGAGGTGGCCGCCCCGCTTTCCAATGCGCCATGCTGCGTGCCAGCATACTTTAGGCACCATCTCAGGTTTTCCGAACCCATGTGCCATGGTGTCCACTTTCTGTGCCTTGTTGTTTCGGCTGCCGTGACTGGATACATGGAAATCTAGGAATCCCCTGATTTTTTAATATTAGTTCAGAGTACTGAGGCGTTGTTACCATAACACGATATCGTTATTCTGAAAATTTAGCTATTCTGAAGTGTGTAATACTGAAATATTTTTACGTGGGGAATTTCTGAAATATTTACAGCGGGGGATTTCTGAAAAGTTGTTCATCTGAAACGTTCGTTAATGTGGGGTTTGTAGTAACAAGATTTTACTGTACTCTGTGCGATGTGCCCATGCTAATGTATTCTCCGAGTCAAGCCAGTTATCCATATCTGGTTGTCAAGTTTCAACCAGCAGAGCCTCTATGCGTTTAAGAGCACATTGGGGTGGCCAAGCTAAAGGCGCCAATATACTCCGGCATAACGCGAGCCCAATCTATACGCGGCGCAGTTACGCTACGTCGGTGAAAATGGGACGTGCAAAGTGTGCGTACACTCACAGCCAGGCAGGCCGGACTCCGGCTGAGGTAAAGTTTCGCCCATTTCGCTCTTGTGGCAGCGCATTCCTGCATGGCTTGCCACCGTATCGCGTTCTCATTCATGACAAATGCAACATGCGGTTCCTCCTGATGGTGTTTCTGGCGCTGTGTCAGACAGGCTTTCGTTCAACTACATCAGCACAGTGTACGCTTGTGCTCTGAAAGCAGGGATAGGGAAGACGTGTTTGGCCTTCCTCTACGCAGCGATGTATACTGCACAACCATCGCTCCAGTTCGAGAACGCGTCTGAGCGCCCGATGGCATGCAACACGGGGGCATTCTTGCAACAGCTCAAATCGTGTGCACAAAGAGAAAGCACGCCAAGAGACACACTGATCAATTTCAAATGTTGAGCGATAAACGCACCTGGAGCGCCTAGGCGCAACTGAGAGATCAGTAGTTGCGCATGGTTCTGAAACTTTCACCATATCTTCATAGCTACCACTCACCGCCAGGTGCACACGCCATCTGCTTAGGCGATATTTAAAGACTCCTAATAAGAAAATTAGGCAATTACTAGCCCTGCAGCTTTGACAAGATTACATTGATAGTATATGCTAAGCATTTATAGGTAATTTAAAATATGTGAAATTTCATTGCAGTTGGACTTTAAGGACTACATCAACAGAATTATACATTGCAGTTTCTAATGCATAACAAGAATCAAAGGAAATGAAGGGCTTGTGAACAAGCCACGAATGGGGCATTAAAACTAAGAACCCTGGGCAGTTGGAAATATTTTAGCTGTGAGAAAAAGGACATTAATTTTCCGATGGGAGAATAAATGTAGAAGAAATAAGCCACCGGCAGGAACCAAACCTGAACTAAAGGCTGCAGAAATGGCCACTCAACAGTTTTTGTAGCAAACATCTTGAAAGACTGTTCTATTATCTACCATACTTACCAGATTCTAACGTGCCTCCGATTTTTGCTAGCTTAAAGTAAGCAAATAAAAGTGCACCTGAATGTAACATGCCACCAATTTACATAGCATGCCCTGCCACATACACATCAGAAAAATCGAGACGTGCTGAATTTACGTTCACAGACCAAAGTTTAAGCAAAAAAAAAAAAAAAAAAATTATCCTCGCCATTTGTGTTCATTGGCCATGGATACCAAGCACAGTGACAGTATTCTCGACGATCAGCTTTAGAGATACTATTATCACTTTCACAACACTCTGCATTGGACTTGAAGTATGGGGAGGAGAGCATTTCCGGCTCTGTGTGCAAATAGCGAGCTTGGCACAGCGCCTGAAACGCTAGCCGCATATGCATAGGGTGCTGAATAGCATGAAATCTCGCGAAATTGATTGTTTCTCCGAAAGTTCATTGGCCGAAAATACTGCTCTAGATCATAGTCCAGCCCGAAATGAACAAACAGCATAGCAACCGTCACAAAAACAGGTTGCCATTTTGTGATGGCAATGACGCTGCATCTGACAGTACGCAGTTCTAATGCTGCGAATGTGGCTTGTTTCGTATCCAATTGTAATGCGCAGGCAATTTTCGAACCCATTTTCTCAGAAAAAAGGCACTCGTTAGATTCGGGTAAATACAGTAATTGCTGCTTGCTGCTCAGTGAAATTAGTTACAGTAAAGTTCCACTAATAATTTTCCCACTTATAACATAACCAAAGCCATAGCCTCCTCGATAACTCTGTGCCTGTCAAACGGCGCTCGATCGGCTGTCGCTTTTCCCTCTCCCTGTTGGTTGTTTCCACCGAGAGATGGCGCCACCGACGTAGACTAGCTCAGCCCACATCTCCGTCTCTCCGTTACCTCCGCTGGGATCGCAAGTCGAGTGCATTGTTTTTGTCGGTTTTTCTCGTGCAGTACAGTCAAACCTAGCAACGTTGGTGCAGTCCACGCATTTTAAACCTTCTTTAGTGATTATGTACCTGAGCTTAACGCTGAGCGACCATGATTGCTAGATGCTTTTGACGTGCCATCACGTTAAAAAAAAAAAAAAAAAAAAAAAAACATTCTAAGAGGCCACGCTGGTTCACAGACATCATGTGCGGGTAAAGCACCGTGAACTTCTTCACGTGGATACATGTAACTTCGAGCAACACATATAATGACAGAAGTGTCCTCGAGATTTTGTATGTCTGAACTGTATGCATCTCGGGATTTTGTATGTCTGAGCTGCATGCACCGTTCAACAAGGCGTTTCCAATAAAATATTTGCTCGCATCTTCTTATTCAAGGAATGCGACGCTTTTTCTAGGTCCTTAAATACTTGTTTCTATTTTTCCTGGTCGCCAAGGCACACGGACGTAGTAGAAAGAGCAAAGGTTTCTGGGTAAAAATATTCACGTCGGCCACAACGCTCATCTGATGCAAAAGAACTTGAGGAAAACTTGTCTGAAAGTCGTAAAAATGCCACTAACGTGCGCCGAGGCCCGAAGGACGGCTCACTATAGAGCAGTGTCGCAAGCAGTTTTTTACAAGATATAGCTGTAAGAATGCTTGCTGACTTGCGTATTTTCTGCATTTCACTACGATAACTAAGGGCGTATTAACCACAATTAACAAACTCGCGCTTGTCTTTTTTTTTTTTTGCTACGTGCGAGGCGCAATCCGCTTTGACGCTACAATTGCTGCAAGCGCGCTCGCACTTTCACAGACTGTATTCGAGACACTACTATGGTGCTCAACAGCGTTATAAACAAGGCTTTGGTCACCCAGTGGATCGTTGTTCCACCATCGCAGCAATTAAAGCAGTCGGCGTTGCACCAGCCGCGCAGACGGGAGACATGGTGGCACTCTACGTTGGCGCTCAGTGAAATGAGCAGCGGCAGTTTGCAACTCTGCCGACGGCACCTCCCTATTGTCTCGGCGTCTTGACAGGCACACGAGTTTATCGAGGAGGCTATGCCAACGCTAAGTGGACATAATGGTAACAGCATTTTCTCAGCTACTACGTTCTGCTCTTGAAGTCTTGTGAGAAACATACTAGAAGGTTCTATTGAATTACTGGCATTCGCTCATGGAATTGTGTGCAATTGGCAACTGCATCAGGAAAGAAATTAAAACCTACCTTTCGCCGGTCTAACCGTGGGGTGACCCTCTCACTGTTGTCTGACCCAGAGAGATCAGGTGTCATGTCTAGTAGCCTCTGCAGGGCACGGTCTCGGTCAAATGATGTGGTGTAGAAGAGGAGATGACGCGTCTCAAATGGAAACAGGAAGGGACTGTAACAAGGGTTGCATTGACTGAATATTACGAGACATTTTAACACTGAAAAAATGCTGAAAAATTCAAGTGGCCAGAAAACAGCATGAAATTGAAACAGATCTTAACCGCAATCATTAATGAAACAATTTGACAATGCTTCTTGATGGCACGCACATATGAAGGGTAAAAACGACCTAAATAACAGATGCATTTTCCTGTATAATATTAGGGATGGGCGAATATTCGGTATTGTCGAATATTCGATCGATTAATTCTATACTCGTCATTCACTTCGATTCGAATTCAGGTATTCGATATTTTCTAATTATTCGGCGCTCCCGAATAGGCAGCCAGAAACCACGGACGGCCGGTACAATATCTCAGAGGCTATGCTTCACGTCATGGCTGCCATACATCAACCATAAATCTCGAAGGCTATACGTTTTTGCATTAAAGAGCCCAATATGTGCGACTGCAAAAGAGACGAAACGGCGCTAGCGTACAACCGAAACAAAGCAGCGGAGCCCGCATCGCCTTAGTCATCAGTAAATCGTACGTGAATGACAGCATTGAAAGAACGCCTCGTGCCTAGTAGTGCCTTTATTGCGTATACCGCCGCGCATAACGCGTTGGCCGTGGGATTTCATAGCCGCCATCCATGATCGCGACAATAGCTGCTGCGGTTTCTTCCGCAGCGGTTGCGGCAAAAAGTAGTTTCGGTTTGACTCAATACGCACGTCGGCCTGCGTGGCCAAAAAGCCGCGTAGTGGCCATCCATGATCGCATAGATAGCGACCGCGATTTCGCCTGCAGTTATTGCAGCGAATGGTAGTTTCGTTCCGACTCGGTGCTTGTGTTGGCAGCATGCCTTAAGCACCGCAATGTCGCCGTTCATAATTGCGTCGATAGCGGCCGCGGTTGCGACGAACAGTTGTTTCGGTTTGACTCTGTGCAAAGCTGTCGAGGATGAAGAGCACCGGCTACATCGCGATGGATGTATCTGTTGGCGGTCAGATTACTGGCAAAAAACTAAGTGGGATGTGCGCGCGGTAGTGCAAAGCGTGTCGCAAATGATGGCGCAAGCGGCGGCTGTGTTGCAAAAGAAGTTGCGAGGCCTCGATCGCCGCTGCGAGAGCCAATCAGTCACGAGATGACGAGAATTTCAGCTTCCGCACAGCTTTTGTGCAAAATGGCAAAAGGATTTGCTCATCCATTACAGTAATAAAATCGTGCCGACATAGTAAGCATTTGCTTATTGTTTTCTGGATACCCTGATAATTCGGCATTCAGTTAATTCGGACATTTTTTTTTTTCGGTCCGGTGAAATTCAAGTTAACTAGGTTTTAGTATAATATGTTATATACTATTCGAACTATTCGATTCGAAATTATTCAACCAAAACACTATTCGCTTCGAATTTGCTTCGAACCTCAAATTCACTATTTGCCCATCCCTATATAATATATTTCGATAATTGAGGGATTTCAAGAATGATAGCTCACCAGTTCTTGTTACAGTTTATATGAACACAAAGAAAACAAGATTGGCAGCACAACAAAACCATTCATGTACAGACAGTAAAAGTAGGGGTGTGCGAATAGCGGATTTCGAATTGAATATTGAAATGAATGAAGAAATAAAAGCTGAATATCAAATCAAATATCAAATATCAGGAACTTTAACCTTTATGCTTCAAAATTTTTTGCTAACAACAGTGCTGAACATGGTCAGGAGGCTAATCCTTAGCGTAAACAAGAATCTTGCTAGCTATAAGTAACTTGGGTACCCAAGAATTGAGGTGCATAGTATGCTCTATACACTTATTAAAGGGCACACCAAATTAGTATGCTTGCACTGATAACTCAGTTTGTACACGAAGGTCTGGAAAATATTTTTATCAACAGAATGTCTGTGAAATAGAATTAGGCGCTCTGCCCTCTGAAGCTGAAGAAATAGCAAAGTTGTCCTAAATACCAATGGGGTTTTCAGTTTAATAGTAGGCCACACAGTGCTTAATGACAATCTTCTATTGCTTAGAAAGTATTCCAGTTTTCTTCAAGAAGATAGGAGTTTTTCCATCTTTATGGCAGGTGGTTTTTGTGGGTTATCGTCAGCTTGTTAGTAGGCCAATCTGTGCGACAAACAAAAGTGAGGAATATGAATCACGTCACTCGGCATAGCTCCAAGTGGTCATCGGCGCTGCACGCGTCGACCGTGGTCGGCGCCGACGGTAAAAAGTTCTCAAATCGGGATGCCCACAGCAAGTTTTCTCAACATTCGTCTGTTGTGATCAGCATGCCTTCTGCTGGCTAATCGGTCCAATCTTCATACATGCTTCCATGCTTTCCACACGTGCTGCTTTTGTTCCCTCTGTTCACATAGCGTTAATCGTTTTGATCGGTCCAGTCAACCTGGTCGAATCTTGTACCGATTAAGATCACGCACCATGGGAACACTGCGCGCGTCAGGGCACCGACCACAGCCACTTTGAATAAAAAATGTATTATCAATAATAAATAATCAAATTCACCAAAGGTACCAATATTCGAAAAATTGAATATTAGTTATTTGATTTGTGAATCAAATTATTCTGATGTTTGCCATTTGATTTCAAATCGATTATTGGAATATTCACACACCCCTAATTAAAAACAAACTGCAAGCAAACTGTAAGCCAACTGTAAGCACAGGGGTGATGATACGGAACAGCTGCCGCCACAGTGTGGCTACACTGGGAGAAGCAAGACGACTGGTTCCCGCTTGCTATAGCGTCGCCATTTTGGCCTCCGTTATCTTCCCTGTAAATAAAGTGTAAATAGGCCTTGGGCATCAGATACACGTAACAATATGTTAAACTGGCATTATTTTACCTGTCTCAAGACTGACAACACAATACAGTAGAACCTCGTTGATACAGTTTTTCCAGGGACCACGAAAAAAAAAAAAGTAACAGCTGGGAAAACGTAACTGTGAGGAAGGCCACCAATCGCCACAGTTGTGTCATAAACAGCTCTGAATCGCTGCCACTACAGTTAAACGTCTCAGCGCTCGTACTGTGATCGAGGGTGGTGCTTGTGCACGTGTATAATTAAGGGACATGTACAATGTTTTGCAACAGCGGTCCCCTTTCAACTCTCTTGACTGCAATACTTTGCTTATGCTTCACCGCATAACACAGCTCCATTGCAGTGAAGCTGACTTTAGAGAACCGGCGATTATGCTACGCATACAAGACCCTTGTCGGCTCCAAAATAAATGTAACGCTGTACTCAGTACATCTGGCCCAGTGTGTACGGTTTCCGGTAGGCTTTAACTGATGCATACTTTGCTTCGGGTGCTTCGCCTACTGCTCTGTGCACATTTTCAGTGCAGGGCTTGTGCAATTTTGGTCGCTTACTGCAAACTTTGGTAGCTTGCAACGTTGCCGATCACTTGTTGCAACGCAAAAGCTGGCTGCACCGCTAAATTTACGAGACCACCAAGTTGAAACGCAACGCAAGATGCAGGAACATTACAGATTGGCGACATATTAAGGGGAACATAATACATAGAAGTCAATGGAATTCAGTTCTGAACCACAAAAACGCGACATAGCAGCTGGGAAAATGCAGCAACGAGGAACATATCAACCGGTTCCACTGTACACAATAAATTTAGAGTGAGATATTAGGCACTATGCAAATTTCTTCAGTTCACTGAAATGTATATGCACACTAAATACATGCACCAAGGGTAGGCTCTCGCTTTGTTTTTGCAGCACTACTTCTTGTGGAAAACCCAGCCTAGGCATCTACTATGTAGGGTGAGGGTTGCACAATGCAGTTTTGCTCAGTATGACTTGTTATGCCAGAGAGCCCCTTTTGCTTCATAGCATTACAATTCTTAATATATAATGAATAAGACAAATGGGAGAAACTTGACAGGGTCCTCACCAGGCATAGGCGACTTGAGTGAGCCAGGAGGGGATGTTACCAGTCATGATGGCAAGCGGGTCCTGCAGCTGCCTATTAGCTTTGGCTGTAAGCTTACTATTGACAAACTCTGATCTTGGAAGTGCAGGGTGGTAAGAATGAAGCTGCAAAGAAACAGGAACAGCTCAAGTCAGTGCAGATCCAGCTTGTCTCAGGTCAAGTTCCTGTACCATGCAAAATTAATTTCTCCAGTGAGAGGCTCCAGTCTTTAAGCGAACAACTCCTTCGGGTCTCTCCAATTCGTTTGTCTCTCTCAGGACTGCCCCAAGACACCGTGCACGCCAATGCTCATTGGCTGAAACCAGTGCTTTGGGATGTCCTCGGAAGAGGGTAATGAATTGAAGAGGCCCATCAAGTTACACAACCACCTGCTATTTTAATGTGAACAGAGTAGAGAGTGTTACCTAGAACTGGTCTCTCCTAACTGTATCGGCCGTATAAACTTGTAAACATTCGCTTACGAACTAAATTACCAAGCACGGTGTCACGCGCACACAGGTAAACATGAAAACATCTCGCTCGATGACCGCGGAAACTCGGTGTCAACACGCTGGAATGAGAAGGCGCGGCGATAGCAGCGAGCGAATTGACCTCCGTGCCATCTCTTGCTTCAACCCAAACTAAACGTCGAAAGGCCGCGCCGCAGCCGCTGTTGTCAACATGATGCCAACGTCTCGTTGTCTGGGGAAAATGACAACCCGCTAGACACACCGACTCCGACAACTACCTTGAAAGTAATGGATCCTTTTGACTTTGTCTTAAAGGTTATCAGAGCACACGACAATGACATTGCAATGGCTCTTTTAACGGACTGTGAGACTCGCGTAATGGCTTTGCTTGCCGTGAAGCGTAAGAAATCCAGGCTGACCGACTTCTGGAAATAAAGCTTCCAGTAAGCGCAAGCTTGCCAAGTTTGCAGACTTTGTCATAAATATGCAATGAAATTGAGATAATTCTAACCGCTTCATTATGACAGTGCATGTGCCGCAAAATCAGTGTATCGCGATCGGCCGGGTGTGCGTGTTTAAGTGATGTTGGCCGCAATGCACGAAAAATGCACGAAAAATGCTGTAACAGCCCCACAAAATGCAATCTCTCGTGAAGTTGACACTGTATTGACCGCCTTCGGTACGTCTCAACCTTTGCCCCCATGCCATCACGAAGATTTCCTGGACGATGGTTTCGGTTTCGTTCATGGCTTTGCCATTTGACGTACGTATATACATACAGTAGAACCCCGCTGTTACGTTTTTCACGGGACCAGTAAAAAAAAAAACACGTAAGAGCCAGGAAACGTAAGAGCCGAGAAACGGGAAAAATTGAAAAATGAGAGCAGTGGTGCTTGGCACACAATTTTATTTCAGTGCTAGCGCTTGAAAAAATCGTGAAGCGTTGCCTGGCGCATTTTCTCACGCCCCAGCAGCACGAGGCGTTTTTCGAGAAGCTGCAGTGCCGTGTGGCACTCGACATCGTCGCTTGAGCTCACGTACCTTCTGAGCAAATCTAGTGCCGTTACGGCCGACGAGGAGGTTGGATCCAGCAGCTGCTCCCTTTCCCCCTCCTCCTCCTCAACTTCGTCTTCACTGCTGCACACATCGGCACACTCGGCCACGATTTAGTCCACAGATAAAACCTCGGAGGTGACAACGGCGTCATCAATAGAAACGTAATCACTGTACGCGATTCCATCACCAACAGTTTGCATCGCTGTGCAGAGTTCGTTGCAGTCTGCGAAGGCTTCATCTCCAACGGCTTCTTCGGTGCCGTCTACACCCGCGCTGAAGCACTTCGCGAAGCAGTGTTGAACCTTACTTGCAGTGACAGCGCTCCACGCCGAAGCTAAATAGTGCATGGCATCTATGATTGTGATGCCTGTCGGCTATTTGCCACGCTCCACATTGGCCAGAGATCGCTTTACAATGCATTTCCGGTAGAAGTGCTTTACGTTTTTGATTATGCCAGCGTCCAAGGGCTGAAGGTGGCTTGTGGTGTTGGCGGGCAGAAAAACCACCTTGATATTTCGTAGCGACTTGGTGTCTTTCGGATGCGCGGAGCAGTTGTCTAGAAAAACAATTACTTTCCTGTCCTGGCAGCCCATCTTCGAGTCCATATAAGACAAAAACTCTTCAAAAAGCGAGCATGTCATCCAGGCCTTGCTATTGTTCCTGTAGTGGCAGGGCAGGTGGCGAATATTCTTAAAGCAGCGTGGGTTCCGAAATTTGCCGATAACTCAGGGTTTCATCAATTCGGAGCCATCTGAGTTGCAGCACAGCAGCACTGTTAAGCGTTCCTTGCTGCATTTTCCTCCGTGGCAAGCCTCACCTTTTAGGCTCAGTGTCTTGGATGGCTGCACTTTGAAGAAAAGGCCTGCTTCATCGGCATTGAAGATATCCCTGGGTGCGTAGCCACTGATAACGGACGCCACGGTCTCTTTCCAGGCGTCAACGGTTGCTGTGTCGACGCTAGCAGCCTCTCCATTGACCGTCCGGTAGCATATTCCATGCCTCTTCTTGAATCGGTCGATCCATCCGTTTGACGCAGAAAAACTGTCGATGCCCAGCTTGTCGGCAATCTCAATTGCTTTTTCTCGCAAGATGGTGCCGTCAAAGTTGACTCCTGCGGCCCTCGCTTGTTTAAACCACTTGAATATGGACGGCTTCATCAAGCGGCGTGTGCTCCGCACCCCGGGCTTGCTTGCATCCGCCGGCAAAGTTTCTGGCGTTTTCTTCAATTTCGCTCCTTCTTGCGACAATGCTATTGAGAGTTGAAGGCGTTAGTCCTAGTTCCTTCGCTAAACACACCCTCTTCCGCGTCGGATTTTCTTCCACAGCGCGGAGGATATTCAGCTTCTCTTGCAGCGAAAATGCTTTTCGTTTTCTTGATCCCATCCTGGTGGTAGACTATGCTTCCACGGCAGTCAAACAAAGACGGCTCAGACTGGAGCCAAAAATTTGTTTCTGCACGTCGGTGCAGGCCTGAACCGAAGGAGATGAGCGACGGAGCAAGGGAGCCACTACACACAGTCAGCCACGTTGACAAGCAGGAGCGTTTGGCGCAGCGGCAGGCAGACAACTTGGAGCGTCGGAGTTATAATGTCGAAGCGGAAGAACAAAGCTAGCACAACCACCTCATGCGACGACTCGCAACACAAAGGCAGCGCGAGATAACAACTGCGGGAAGCAAGGACGGACCACTTGGACGCGATGACGATGAGTCCACGCCAACGCGACGGCTCTCTGGGCATCGGAAACGAATCTCGAAGGCCCTGCTTTTATATGCGTGCACCGAAACAAATTTTAATGCTAAAAACTCGCCACCTATAAATAGTAAATACTGATCTCGAAAGGCCATAATTTTGCTGGCAGGAGCAGGAAACGTAATGGGCGTCGCCCATTGTGCAGCTAATCCTACAGTCAAGTCAAGTCAAGCTACGTGAAAAGTCAATATGGCCGTCGGCACTGGCCGTTTAGAGTGTCGATTCGCGACGTAACAGCGGGGTTCCTAATGCATTGGGTTCTATGGGAGCTGTGCCGGGACCGGCCGAAAACGACGTAACAGCCAGGAAAACGCAGCACCCAGGAACGTAACAGCGGGGTTCTACTGTACTAATTTCATGTCAACTAAGTTCCTCACAATTAAATTTTTTGCACGTCCCGTTTAATTTCGTTGTAGCGGGACTCTACTGTATTACAAACACAGGGAAGGCACAGCAGCAATAATTTCACGCTATCAAAGAAAACAATGCAAAGTGAGGGATGACTAGTGAGCAAACACTACTTTTGGCACCTGATCAACAATCGTGCTTCAATGTAATTTTTTCGCACTTTCATGTGCACGTGTAGCATAGAACTTAAAATTCATGCAGCTAAGTCTTGCTACAGGAGCTCGACAAAATGCTTCTTGCGTATTTGTTCTCTTTTGACAACTCAATGACAAACACTTTCCATTGTGCTTATTTGGCAAGCCCTTCAAGATAACTAAATGTATGTGTCAGCATACTTAAAGTGCTTACACAGCTCCCCCCCCCCCCCCCCCCCCAGAACTGTATCCCTCCCTTTCATTTCCATCAGATTCAAGTTGTTCAATGAACGAAAATTTCATGTGCATATAAAGCTTGCTAATGCTTTATTGGTATAATGTGAGATTATTTACTGATCAAGGTGATAAGGTCAAGGTATGAGAGAGAGAGAGACAGAAAAGGAAATAAATGGCAGGCACCTCGTAAAGATAACCCCAGTGCTGTGAGAGGGCATAGACAACCCTGAGCAGAGCAATCACAGGCAGAGACGGATCCTGGATGGTGACCGACTCCGGCAACGTTGCACTGAGGTGCTGGTGCAGCAGAGACACAGTGTCTGGCACTACACCTTCTGTAAAAACAAAAGCGAGCAGTAAACCCATGGTTACGCTACCATTCTACCAAAGCAACCATGTTCAGAAAATAATAGACTAACTAGGCAACATCGAAAGCACCTGCGCAACATTTCTATCACATGCAGACCTTCAGTGACTGCAGAAATCAATGGCTGTGGAAATCAATGAGCTCCGTTATCTCCATGTGTGAGCTTGCGCACTCTAGCCAATAGAGCTTGAGGATTCCAATAGTCACGGGCCTCAATGGTTATCAAACATGCACATGTGGCAAGAGTATTAAACACTGCATTGAATGAATACAGGGCAACATCACTTGAGAAAGCATAAAAAAATAGGTGTTGGTAGAATATTGCTCATTGTCCTTTGATAAATAGTGGTCATAATGACTTTTATGAAAATTTCTTGTGAGAATTTGTCAATTTATATGCAAGTGTTTATGTAAGACATATGCATTAGAGCCCCAATATAATGAACAAAAAGATTTTTTTATATAATGAAGTAAAGTCAAGATTTGGCTGGTTTTTCGTGGTTATAACAAACCCTAAACACAAGATCTGAAGCAATATCAATAAGAGCGAAATGCATACTCATTACTTCGCAGCTCAAAATGTGCATTCTTGTAACAAAAATGTTACATGCTCTGCAAGAGTAACTTGCAATGGCAGTTTCCCACATGTTTGAATGATCTGAAGCACAAAAGTCCGCATTGTGGATGTGACAGTGCTTTGACTAGAACTTTGGCTTGGCTGCCCCGAAGTTTGCCATTTATAGGCCCCAAAAACGCCTCAAAGGCCTGCAATGTTCTGCTCTATGTTCCCATAGATTGCAGTTTGTAGAACAGCATTCTCTGCAGCTTGTATACACAGCACAGTTGGGCAAGTGAATTGTCTTGTACAGGTTTGACACAAAGTACCAGATGGGGCAACACATGCTTATGTTGTTCTTGCATTTGTGTTCCCGTAGATTAAAGGTACATAATTAGGAGTTTATCTAGAAACGAATACTGAATCAGATCCAGAAAAAAAGGGGGGGGGGGGGGAGAAAGAAAAAAATATTGAACTGAACATTGAATATAAGAAAAATTCTCACAAAATTTAGTGCTTACAAATTTTGGTCAAGAAAATGCAGTGCCGCACATGCTTGGGAGTCTCTTAGCATGGCATAACACTGAATGTAGCAAGCTATCAGCAACTTATGTAGATAGAAATCGAGGTATACAGTACGCTGTACTATTATTAAAGGGAACACCAAATTAGTATGCCAGCACTGATTACAGCTCAGTTCCATACCATAGCATATGAAGGTTTGGAAAATTTTTTTTTTTATCAGTAGCATTTTTTTTAACAGTAGAATTTCTTTTGAACGGAATTAAGTGCTTTTCACCTGAAAATAACAAATTAGTAATGACATTTCGTTGTGCTGAATACCAATGAGGTTCTCAGTTTAATAGCGGACCTGTCTTTTGCAGCAATATTCTTTTCATTGTATAGAAAGTTTTGATTTCCAGTTTTCCTCGAAAGTACGGAACGGCTTTTTCCAAATTTACAGCTGGTGAGTTATCATAAGGCCAATCTGTGCGACAGACGAAAAGACCGCGCATCATGTGGCGCGATCACTGCTCCACGAATAGTAGACGCCGATGGTAAAAAGAAGGCACATCCTCACCGTTTCACTGTCAGATATGGCGTGATTTGCCACCTGTCAAAGATTCTGAAATCTAGAAGGTCACTGGAAGTTAGCGCGACACTCAAGGGTTGTGGGGATTGAGGGAGGCGCCGGCGCCATTGCGCGGGCTTCACCTGTTCTGCCGTCCCTCGCCTTTCCCCGTCCGCTCCCAACCGGTTCTAGCGGTGGCACTCCACTCGCGGTGGTTTAGCAGTGAGGGCGGGGCCGCTGACATGACGGCTCGGCCGCGTTTCGGCTGCTAGTGGTTATCTCCGGGATCGGCGCAAGGTATGTACACGCTTTCCTCTCGTCTGCCGACACGTTTGTGACTAGGACTGGAGCTCACACACAGTGCCTTTGCCGGTGCGGGGAGTGCGTATTTTGTGCTGATCCTTTCCTGACACTAAGCCGACCAGCGGTGCCTAGTGCTCGTGCGAAGTCGTACCACAGTGAGCCGCACTTGCCGAAAGCCTAAGCCAAAGGAGATTGCCCGAGCTCTCGCGGGTTGACCCATTGGTTATCGCCAGAGCAAGTAGCATAGCCGCCGGGACTTTTCCTAGCGGCGTGACCCAGCTTGAGCCTGTGCTCAAGCAGCGACGTGCAATTGGCACCTGTTTTCTGTATTTTCGCCCTGGTGCGCCACATGGGAGTTTGTGCAGTGCTGGTGCCGACGGATTCAAAAATGGTTTCCGTCAACTCAGGGCTTTGCTGTGTTTTAGCGTGCGTCGCTCGGTAGCCCCTTGCGGCCTTTGAACTTGTGCACAAGCGGTGCTGGAGGCGACGGCTGACGTGGCCCTGTGGCTCGCTAAGCTTGAGCCCGCCCGCGGTGGTTGGTCTCCTGTGAGACACCAAGAACCTACAGGGTGCAAGGGTAGCAAAAGTCTAGTGCAGGGGTTCTCAAGTACGTTCATCCCAGTGAACCCTGCTAAGCTCAATAAAGTGCCAAGGTTGGTTGGCACTTTATTAGCGTCCAACCATCGTTTCTGTTGGACGCTAACGCCACTCTTGCTCTTCTGCGGCGCGCCTTTGCGGTGCTCCGTGCATTTATTTTTTTATGCCTCCAACGTATTTTTATGCCTCCAGCGCACGCTATCGGCACCTACCCTATCTACAAATAGGAGAAAGGTGCATGGTGGTAAGCTACGGTCTCCGAGATTCAAGTGCGAAAGCTTAGGTGCGCTGCCCGTTCTCAGAGGTTGGGTGTCTACAAGCTGCTTGCGTATTTATTGAGCAGTTCGCGCGTTGCTGTTGTGCACTGTGATGTGCTTTTTGATACTCGGGCATGGGTAATGGAGGTTCTTTGGATCGAGCGCACCTCGTGTTCGCCGTTTTAGCCACTTGTCGAGCGCGGGACAAGGGAAAATTTATCAGTGGCTCGCGGAAGCCCGGGCAGGGGCCTGCGGAACCCCTAGGTTCCGCGGAACTCATTTTGAGAACCCATGGTCTAGTGTATAGTGACACACCAAGCAGTTTGCATGAAATAAACTGGATCAGCCAGCCACAAATACCAAAAAACAAATCGTGCTAAACAAGTCTCACCATTCCAGAGATCATCTTTCTTTTTGGCAGCAGATTTGGAGCCCGAGGAGCTTTTGTTTCGGCGACTAGAAAGGCTTGGGGCTGATGACGACTGGCCTGCTCGACTTGAACTTGAGGCTGCTCCGCTACGATCATCCTCAGGAACAGGACGGTACCTGCGAACACACGAGTGCACAATTTGACATTTTCATTGATGTGTGAACTGGAGAACATAGACTAAATACCGTATTTTTACGCATATAACCTGCCCCAAAAATTCAACAAGTTTAACAGTAAAGTTCGGGTGAAGGAGAGGACATGGTATTTAAGATTTTCTTTCTCATCCGAGTGTCATGAATGCTGTGAATGCGAAACATCAATCACTGACAAGATAATAGGGGTGACGAGGCAGACATAATCAAGGCCCTCAAGAGAGTTTGCCATACTGGTTAGGAGGCTACACTAAAACACTGGAGCTTAACTAAAGAGCAGCTGATTGCTTTTTGCAAGTTGCTTCCCATCACTTTCACGTCCTCCTGGCTAAGAAACACTGGTCTAGCTTGAAAATATCTGCAAGTTCATGAAAACTACATAATTTGGCAAGACCTAGCACAATATTGCACAATTTATATTGTAGCAGATAACTGATTTTCTGACCGAGCAGCCAGTCGCAAAGGCAAGAGGGCTTGGTTCGGCCATCCCCGTCTTGGATGGTGGCACTCACCAGATGGTGTGGGTCTGCACCCAAATGTTGGCATAACCCATGGGGTTTTCAGAGTCTGTGTCCGTTTCCTGGCCATCAGGACTGGCACCGCTGTATTGCCGGATGGCTTGGTACACAGTCATGCCGTATGGTAGTGGGTGGTCCCCGATAAGGAACTGCAGCTTATGCCGTGCCTGGCCCTGGTTTATCATCATGGCAGCCTGCATGAACCAGAGTGACGGTGGCCCTCAGTTTTAGTCCTTCAATGCCCAGGTACCCAACTTGTTCCAAGTTGAACACGCAACATTGACAGAATGTGTCCCTTTCTTTACAGGCACCAAATAGAAATTCAATCTCCACGTATGTTGTAGATGAGAGCACATAGGTTAAAAAAATTTATAAAGAACGGCATAAGAATTGGCACCCCATGAGCATGCCTTGTTCTCTATGCTAAATTGTGCTTATGCTTCTGGATTGCGCAATAGAACTAGAACCTTGCTTGTACATTTTTTTAATGCGACTTTTATTAATTTTTTTTTTAACGGGGAAACGTACAATCCGAAGCAACAAAAATAATTTGGCCGACTGAACTGCAGCTCACATCTACGTAATGCGAAGCGCTGTTGCAGCACGAGACGCCGACGTACGCCGAACTCGAGGGGGAGTGGCCCAAGATGTGCATTGTCATTTTTGCGGCTTCGGTACATTTGCGCTCCTTCAATTTGGCCTGTGGCAGCAGCTTCTTCGGGTGGAAGATTCTGGCGGGAAGTTTTGGAATGCCCACTCAGAATCATTGCAGCACAAGACTCGCTTTATGCTGCCAAAGCGAACCACAATACTCCCTTCACCCAGAAGGGAATGGCAGCACGTTTGGGTTATCTGTTAAAAGTGTGTAGGAGGCTTCTAACAGCACTATGCCACACACACTACGAAACCGACAGGTGAAGATGCTCATCGCAATAGTGTTGGCGGCGTGTGACAAAGTGTGATATTTGCTGGTACTGCAAGAGGAAACAGTGCGTGCTGGCATTTTCAAGTGATACAGGCAGACAAGTACTGTGGAGAAGCTGCCATGACGGCTGCCTACTGCTCTCGATCGTGCAAGCCTCATGATTTCTCTTGCCATGTGCAGGCTTCGCAGCGGCGGCGTTAAATGCCAGCCAGTGTTCTTAGGGAATCCTGCTGCATGCAGTACATGCCTCATACATAACTAATTTCGATGGTGGAAATATGTTGTGTCGCTATATTGATGCAACGCTAAATAAATTACCATCGACAGTCAAGAGGTGGGTTTTACCACTTTTAATGCGTTCACATTCTTAGCGTACTTCGTGCACTTTCCGGGGGCTATCTATCTACTGTACTTATTTGATTCTAAGGCGAAGGTGCTATTGGAGTTCCCAAGAAATAAAAATCGAGTATGCACACCAACATAAGGACATACAGAGTTGCCGACAGAGTATCGAGACTTGGTGGAGATCGCCTGAAATACTGAATTAATAATACACCTAAAATGCAAAATGGCGATCATGAAATAGGGAAGGGGGGGGGGGGGGAGGTAGCCTCGACATGCGAAGTGCGGATATGCTAACTTTGCCTTTAGGTGTCGCTTTACTGCAGCGCGAATTTCTCAGTGTGGCTTCGTTTATAAGGCGGGGGATGACTTCGAGGCTAAAAATTCTGGGAAAAACTCGTGCTATATTTGAATAAACATGGTATGTATGTTTCTATCTATGTGTGTTTGAATCTAACCATTTTCCTGCCTACCTGGGTCATTGGGAAGTCAGTGGTAGAAAGGGTAGCACATCGGGAACTGTGCTGAGAAACCCGGGTTCGAAACCAACCATTGGACCAACTTGGGTCACAGTTTGTGGCGATGTGCACATTCATACGGTGGCACTAGATGGCGCCGAGAGTCCTTACGGAAGCGCAAAAGAAGATTCCTGCTGCAGTACACGCTTCATACATAACGCATTACCATCGACAGCCATCGTGAGATGGGTTCTGCAGCAATGTATTTTTAAAACTTGCCCCTTTTCGGCAGAGCCTTCAATTTGAACACCACGTAGGGTGGTAGCTTGCAACCGTCTTACGTGCAAGACAACATTACAGTGACTCTCGTATTCTCATTTCCACTTGACCTTGGAAACTCGGGAGCCTTTCTGCTGCACTGTTATTGCCAGGGGCATATACAGATATACAGTCGTTTGATCAGCATTGCTGATCTGGCCCAGCTGAAAGTTTATCGACTTTCACAGCGAAATCACATGACGCTGAAAGGCCACAATCAGCTCTTCATAGCTTTCTGGCAGCTTCTGCAATACCAAGTGCCCCATGTAAAGAAAATCCAGTGCGGCGCATAAAACGAGACACCCAGTGCTTACTTGCCTTGTAGTCCATCTGCGGAATGCCTTTTTCTCTAGCAATCTCTCTTGCCTTTGCTCGCAGCAGCTCGATGTTGACTGCAAGGTGTGCAGCCCATTGCTCTTCAACAAATTGTTGGGTTCAGTTCAACTTCAGCACACTCCAATCTTCAGTCCCTGGAAACTTCTCAGGCCACTGCCCACAATTAGGGCTTCTTTTTCCTTCTTCCAACCACGAATGCTGCGCCCGTTCACACCGAACTGCAATTCTGCAGCACAGTTGCTGATGGTTTCAGCAGCTAAGATCACCATTTCTCTTAAAAGTAGCCGAATACTACTTTCGCGGTCCTGACATCGTGAAAACTGTGGCCGTTGCAAAGTCAGTGTGGTTACAACGGCTTCTGATGATGGCGCAAGAACCTGATGACAGTGCTGAGCAATACCAAAATCAGACCTGCAAATGTGGGCTGAAAATAGTTGGGATATGCATATACCATATTTATTCGATTATGAGGCGGTCACGATTATAAAGCAAGGGTGACAGTTGGAGAACCCCAGAAAAAATCACCGACCCTTCCACTCCGTGAAGATGGTCGAACAGCAAAGCTGTGTCAGTTACACCGAGTGTTGCACCATGCAAGTCAAACTTCGCAAGCAGTCTATATACTAGTAAATCTTTTGTTTCGCCATGCTTTCACCTCATTTTCACTTTTGCGTGCTTCGCGTAGTGACCATGCTTTCATATAAGGTACGGCCTGCCGCATCAGGCCGGCTGCAATGAGAGCGAGCGTCCGAGCCGTAGTAGCATTCGTGGCCGCTTGGCTGGCCCGAACGCATTACTTGCGGGGGATGGGACGCATCGGCGTCCACGAGCAACAGGCGTTCCGAGCTCCTTTCTCATGCTTTTTCTACGACGTACCCAGGCAAGAGTCCTTGACCAAAGCTCTGTATATACAACCAATGCTAACGTGAACTCCTCTCACACCCCACTCCGACGCTGACACTTTTTTTTAAACACCGCTATTGGTTGGCACGCCTCCTCCTCCAGCGCGAGTATTGAACAACACCACTTACGTCAACCCCCCTCCCCGTTCTCCTTTTCATCTGTACTCTCTGACAGCATTCTCACAGGGTTGACCGCTTCTTTTCCTCTCCTCTCCCGCTAGGTCACGTGGTTTTTAGCGAACCGACGACGGCACAAAGACCACAAAAACAGCTTCGCTGTAAAAAATATTGCCTTATAGTGTAGCTTCATGGCATCGTGGCATGCGTACCTAAAGTAAAAACCGCATGCACGCGATCTTGCGCGCGACAGCGACAAGCGACGCGATGGAGATGGCTTCGCGGTCGCTCGTCGCCTACAAGTCGTACCGCATGCGAGCGACGACTTTGAGCGACGCCTCCCCGGTGTTGCCGGTATGAGGGCAGCAAATACTCGCCGAAACTGGCGTGATGCTCGCTTTATTAATTTAAGTTGATGTGTGTTAGTGTAAAGAGCAGCATAAATATTTCTAAAGGTAATGCACTGCGTTATCCTTGCACGTATCAAAATCTATGTCGTTTGCTCATTCCGTGCGACAATCGGTAGTGCTTGACTGATGTATATCCAGTTCCGTCTTCGCGCTATTGGCTAGTCGCTCATAGCACTTCCGGGCGACGAGCGATGAATTCTAGATTTCTAGAACCGAGTGATTGAGCGAAACGACCGAGCGATCTGTTCGCGCGACGGCCCGTTTCGTCGTTCGAAGCCGTCACCGTCGCGCACAAAATCGCTATCATGCGGTTTGGGCTTAAAGCCACACTATAGGGCGAAAATTGCACTGCCGTGAAGCCACACCTAAAGGCAAAATTTCCGTATATGGCGGGGGGTGACTTCGTGGCTGAAGATTGAGAAAAAACCTTGCCTTATATTCGTATAAATACAGTACTACAGGGCGGAAATTTCAGATGGTAAAATCTGGAAAAAACCCTCAGACTATAAGTGGGTTCTTATAGTATATTGGGTCATTTTTTGTGTTCTTATCGTGACCGTTGGGGCCGGGAAATAGTATAAAACGGGACTGTATCAATGAGGATCTGCTGTATTTGCAATGCAGCAGTATGTTCTAGAGCCACAAGTCACATACCAATTTTGTGTGCTTGGGCACGTTAGGGTGCACAGTTGACCAGCACTTTTTTTCCTAAATAAATACCGTAGATCAAACGTTATATAACTACAGGGCGGAAATGCACTTCAGATGGTAAAATCTGGAAAAAACCCTCATGACTATAAGACATCCTTCGCGGCGCGTGTTCATCTACGCGCTTTGCACCAACGGGCGTCCCGATTATTTTTTCGCCACTCAGGATCGCCAACAAATTGTTCCATCGCGATGTAGCCGGTGTGACAGCTTTGCACTTATACTGTGCCGACCGTCGACGAAACCGCGGCCGCTATCGGGCCGGGAAAGGCGGCTGACGCACGCACCAAGTCAAGACGAAACTATAAAACGGGACTGGGGTCGCTATCGACGCTGCCTTGGGAGGGATACGCAGTTGTGCATCGAGTGAAAATGAAACTACTATTTGCCGCAACCGCTGCGGATGAAAGCGGTAGTTATCGACGCGATCAGAGATTACGCACTACGGAGGCACGCCTAGCCGCCAACGCGGTGTTCGATAAACGCAAGAATAAAGGCTTGGGTATTTTTGTGTTCTTATCGTGACCGTTGGGGCCGGGAAATAGTATAAAACGGGACTGTATCAATGAGGATCTGCTGTATTTGCAATGCAGCAGTATGTTCTAGAGCCACAAGTCACATACCAATTTTGTGTGCTTTGGTGCACAGTTGAAAACCAGGCACATTTTTTTTCAGACCTTTGACTATGTTTTGTAAAGAAAGAGCCTAAATAAATACCATGGTCATAAAATTCCCTAGATCTTTAAGTTATTTTTATTTTTCACGTACAACAAAGTTCATTCATACTTGTTCAGCAGTTAACAAATGACTGCGCTGCAGCATTTCACGAGCATCTGAATGTGCAAAGTCGAGCTAGAGCTTACTGTAATGTGCACCCCATGTGCTCCACTCTGGTCGAACTAGTTGTACGTGAACCCTTAGCAGGTGCAATTAAAGAAAAACACAGGTCCAATAATGTAGACAGCCTTGCCACACTGCACAGGAAGAGATGTGCACAAGCCTAGCAGGGAATATAGTTCCTGGAAAGCACGCGAACTTATGTACAGAGTGAAGAATGAATGGAAAAACCTGAAAAAGCAGCGCACCATAGTATCATCAATGTCCTCGTCAGAATTCTCTTCATCACTACCACCATCATCTTCATCCTGCAATAAAAAGAAAAGAAACAAGACGATTTAGAAATACTTGCGAAGCAAGGAAATGGTATACAGTCGAGCTCACTTATAACGAAAATAATTGTCACACATCATGCATTCGTTATAGCAGAGCGTTTGTAATAAGTGGACAAGCAGGAATAAGCCACCTAAATGACAAAAGTTTTTTTCAAAAAAAAAAAAATGCTCAGCTTTCCTTGCTTTTTCAATGCTGACAAAATAATTGCGCTTTCCAGGTTGTTTAAAGCACACAAGTGGCCATGACGAACAGCTATCAGTCACTTGGAAACTGCAGCAAAAGTATGGACCTTGAGCATGACAAGAAAAAGCAGAAATCTGATGCACCTCACTTCCCAACTGTCTCATGCCCGGGCACTACATGCACTGCAGAAGAGCACAATACAAACAGGCATCGAAAGGAGGAAGAACTTCAGAGGTATTTTTTGCATTAGAGCTCAGGCATGCACCACTGAGGAGCACGCTGAACAGCAGGGATGCAAGGAGAATGCAACCTTCTCATGTGACAGAGAGGTACTTCAGTGCTTGCTATAAAGGAGCACACAGCAGCGGCATGTTCGTTCCATCCAAGAAGCACTTCCATGGTACATTAAAATTATGACCGTCGCGCTACCTTCGTAATAACCAAGCATTCTCACTAGCTGGGATCGTTATAGGTGGGCTTGACTGAACAGATATAAAAAATGTTAACACATTGGCATTAGCAATTGCGAACCCCATAGTATCCCAATTTATGAAGTGTTTGCTTATTTCAGCAAACAACTCACCCCTAAAATCCCAAAGTGAGAAAATGGCCCCGAGCATAAGAAATCAGTAAAAAGCTAGAAACAATGCATGACTGAATTGCCTTACAGCCAAACGAAATAAATTCAAAATTGCATTTACGTAGGTAAAGAAAGTGGTTGAAAATCTGCAATGTAATGTACAAGGGGTGAACTTTGCTACATCCAAAGCAAGATGATGCTACTCCCTATGCAGAGAACCCATGCAGCAAGTAGTCGGCAAAAGTGTCTTCCTTTACTGTTACGCCACTGGAACAAGGGGGGCTTTCCCTCTCCTGAAGATTTTCAACTGCTACAACACAGAGACAATGGACAATCTATGCCATGCAATTTACAGATTTATTCGAATCTTGACCGATAGTTTTTTTTAAATAATCATATACGAAACTCTAGGGTAGGCTTAGATGCGAGGATTTTAAAAAACGCGCCAGTTTCTAACTGAAACTGATAAACATGGTGCATAGTTAGCGCCATCTAGAAAAGTCAGTATCGCCGCCACTACTAGCTGCGCCTGTAGCCAACTGAAGTACACGAGGGCCTTCGCCATTTTGACCTGTGTCGTGTCGGTATGGTGTAGCATCAGCGCGCGGCGTGGAGTTATTGTAATGGCACCAAACAGGTGATGCCACTATAGTGCCACTTTCTAACGAATACCGTATTTACTTGAATCTAACGCGAACTTTTAACACGACCCTACATCTGCGTTACCATACAGCCGTCGGCATTTCATAATGGCCGCCTCGCACGCGCATCGAGCCTAGCTACTGTAGCTTCCTCCGTGCGCTACAGTAGACGTGCTTAGGCAATAGCCTACCGTCTGTCTTCACATTCTCTGCGTCTGCTCTATCAGCATGAAGTACCGAGTTCATCATGATGCCGCATTTAAAAGGAAAGTGATCATGTGTGTGGAGACGGACGGAAATCGGGCCGCATCACGGGCGTTCGGAGAATCCAAAACTTGCGTGCGGGACTGGCACAAACAGGAGGAGAGGATTTTCGCCAGCAAAGCAATGTGGAACGGTTTCAGTGGACCGAAGCAGCACGTAATCTGCGACAATCCACTTCGGCGATATGATCGCCTTGGCCCTAACTTGAAAGCAATCTCCGACGGGTAAAGTCCATGGCGCGCCGTTTTTTCGCCGCTTATAGGACGCGTTGAAGCGAGAGGCATGCTAGCATGAAAGGTCAATTCACTCACTGCGCTTCATCACTCCAGCGTTTTTACAGTTTCCACGGTCAACGAGCGAGATGTGTTCATGTTTGCTTGTGCGCGCGTGACACCGTGCTTGTTAATTTATTTAGTAAGTGAATGTTTGCAATTTTATAAGGCCGATAAAATTGCTATCCTTATGTCGCATAGCAGTCTAGTAATTTGCTATCGCATTCAATGCTTCCCCTTTCGGGCGAAACCAACTTTTTTTATTCAACGCAACTTTAGTGCATCAGGAGATTTCCGGAAATCTGTTTTTCTAAATGATAGAAAGTTGTATTTCTGTTTGAAAGCATGAGGTGCGCGGTACTGTAAAGAACTTTTTTGTCGTCACGGAAAACAGGTGCGCGTTACAATCGAGATTGAATCGAGTAAATACAGTAGTTGTGCGAGCCGTAGAGGCATCGTCAAACATTCAAGCCAGGCGAGACTTCGGCATCGATAAGAAAAAGGTCTGTCGTTGGAGGGGGCCACGGGAGATTCTTTTTGCGTGCGCCGCAACGAGGATGGCAAACATTGATCGTGCGGTCCTTCAAAAAGTGCAGCATCTCTAACGCACTTGATGGTACTGTTTGAATAGTGCACTGTTTGAAGTTGGAAGAAGGCGACGAGGCTAGCAGCGATGGTGACATAGAATGAGCTTGGCATGTTCATATTTTATAACTGCTGTTTCATTTTGCAAATGCTGTCCTCGCTTTTTTGTTCGGCCTACATTCGAGGTAAGTTTTTTTTTTTTTTTTTCTGGCTTCGAACTTTTGGGGGTCGGCTTAGAATCGGAGTCGACCTAGATTCGAGTAAATACTGTATGCATTGGAAATTGCCTGTCAAACGGCGAGTAGAGGTATTCTTATGCATGAAAATCTAAATTTATGTAGTGCAAAATAAAAAAAAAAAAAGAAAAGTGATGTAAACAATGAGATGGCTTTGATTTCACTTCATTATCACAGGCTTAAATTTTGTCGCATCATGTGGCATGCGGTTACTAAATCCTAAAGAACCAGGCTAACGAGCAAATTAAATTTTAAGTAATGTGTGAACACACCTGCCAACCTTACCAGTTGCAAAATACTGCAGTCGAAGCCAGAAAATACTAGCATTTGGTGAAAAATACTAAAACTCTTATTATTCAAGATGTCAACTACGAATTTGGTAAGTGTTCTGACACTGAACTGACAACTCAAGTTGTGCACTGTGCATTAAGCAGTGTGCTTCAAACGAGAGCTAACTTATATTAATTTGTGATCATGTGCAGGTACTCCAATGATAGTATCGAAATATTACAGTGGAGTGCTGCAGAACGAATTATGCAAATGTTGTGTTGACTAGAACTGCTAACTTCCTGCTTGATTTTGTCAATAAATATCCAACCTGTTCTTTTCACTTCCACTATAATCCCATAACATGTCTTCATTAGTTGTCGGTCCGGACCCTCTAACATCCAGCTGATTTTGCCCTCATAAGAAAACAGTCTACAACAAGAGTGTAGACCAATTTTTCAATAAACAAATATAAGAACAAGAATGTATACGATTCAACTAGGCTCCCACTGGCAAACATGGCTTCTGCTACATGTAATACAAGCACAGCAACATGTGCTGGTCTTCTCATGAACAGCATGGTCAGCTTCCACTTCATTTCACTGGCAATTCACATTAAAAATTCAAAAGCCTGTCCAAATCAGAAAGGGGACTCACTCGTATCCTCCCATAGCCCCGGATTACCAGGTACCGTTCAATGGCCTGGACCAGTGCCAAGGGATCTATTTTCACAGGTCCCCCTCGCCACTGCCGCAGGTTAGAACAGGATGGATGCCTCTGAAGGTTGCACTGCAAAATGGACAAGCAGAGGCGCACATATATAAGAGCACTGCTGCTGCCAAGAACCCAGCGACAGCAATTGAAATTTAAGCCATGCTAATTCAATTCAAAAGGGTTGTTGACGTGGGTACAACATTTACAAACTTCAGTTGCACTTAGGCATGATGAAACATCCCTGAACAACAGTTTAGCCACTGAAGACCTACAGCAGAATCTCGTTGATACGATTCTGCATAATGTTTTTCAGGATAATGCATTTTTTGTTCTTTTCCCAGCCAATGTCTTACAGGAGCAATGTATTTTGGATAATACGATTTTCGGATGACACGTTTGATTTTCCAGTTCCCGTGAAGATCATATCAACGAGATTTCACTGTTGTACATTCAGTATACACAGTTACATGTCAGGCCCCTAGCATGTCATCGCATTAATACCCATGGTTAACAGGAATACAGGCGACAGTGGCATAGCCAGAAACTTTTTTTCGAGTAGGGCTGGGCTGGCTGCATACTAACAAATTTCGAGGAGGTCGGGGAGGCAAGTGCTTGGTGTGCAGCCTCCTGGCAATGCCACTTACCGGAGATCAGAATGTGCTCCAGTGTACCCGGTCCTACACCAAAATGGTACATTATGGCCTAGGCAGCATCTCAAATGACAGCTGGTCCACTAAATAGGAATATACAGTCAACGACCAATTTCTCCGACGTGCCCCGTAATTCAGATGCCTTCACAGTACTGTAGTGCCTGCCAATCCACTGGCAGTCGTAATTTTGTGCTGTCATTGGGCGTAGCTGCTTCAACGTTTGTTACCAAGCTTCCTAGGGCAAGATCGCAGAAGCATCTCGCTTTTCCGAACGCTCACATTGCCGCTCACTGAGTAGGTGGTGTTCAATCTGGGGCGCGATCTTGTACGCGTTCCAAAATGGAACGGAGGCGGTCCGTTTTATCGAGCCGCACACGATTGGTCAATTTGAACAGTGACGATCAAATTGGCCAATCGTGTGCGGCTTGATGGAACGGACCGCCTCCATTCCATTTTGGAACGCGTACAAGATCGCGCCCCAGTACTCCCACTTTGGCGCGCTGCCAACTGCTGACGAAATTTCGGCGCCAGCCAATCAGGAGAATGCAAGTGAATGTTCGGAAAGAGATGCTGTTTGTAGCTTGGTGCTGTTCCGTGTTCAATGCCATGTTTTTCATTTAAAGGGGCTCGAACCACTTTTTTATCGAAGCAGAGAAAGGTATTTGAAGTTGAAATAGGCTATTTCAGAAATACTTTGCAACAAAAAGTACTTCAATGCGTTCAGCAGAAGCGGAATTATTGGCAATCAAACACGCTGTTTGTGGTGCTTCCGCTCCTTCAATGCCTTGCACTGCGAAAGCTACGGTGGAGCCGGGCATGCCAACAACGTTCCGCCTACTGAATGTCACCATGGCGCACAGTTAAATTTGATTTTGGATGTTAACATAGTTGCCACTACTTCCGATTTTGGTGTCTATGATGTGCCAAGCCTAAGCCTAACGCAGTTAGCCTCAGCGAACTGCAGTGCGCTTAGCCAGTGGACTCATCGCGGTGCTGCGACAGCTGCAGCTTCTACGCTACGTAGCAGACTGCAGCTACATGCAACTGTAGTGCGTATGCGCAGCGTTGGCTTTGTGCAAGACAGGGCTTTAGTGCATGCTTGCGCGTAGCATGGTCAGACGTAGCATGGTCACAGTCTGACCATGCAACGTGGTGCGGACCGGCTTTGTCCTTTGCCAGCTTGACCGACGAATATTAGCCACATCCAACTTCTGCATATATTGAAGCGCTATCAATAAGTCTGCGAAGACTTTTAACCAAGAGCAGCCAGGAATGAGCGCACGCTGGCAAGTGTGCATCTGGTCTGACCTTAAGTTTCGCATGGTTCAAGGCTAGTTGAACATTCAAAACTAGTCTAATTAGCGAGACACAGATAAGCAGGGGGGGCTGAAGTATAATTCCTACGTGTGCGTTTGCGGCTGAGTGTCAGCAGACGACAGTCAGCCTCCTCCGGAAGTATGTAATTATCGAAATTCGAAAGCACATCTTCGCTTACTTCAGCCGGTTTATTAAACTTTGTCAATAAATATGCATAGTAACAGTAGGAAGAAGCGCACTGATCCAAACACCCTTCTTGACTGACACCAGCTATTGGCCAATAGCAGCCACGTGTGAGAATCAGCTACATTAGGGCGATAGCTCTACTACTCCAGGTACAAACCCAGAAAACGCCTGGTTCCATAAATCTAACCTTCAAGCTCAATGGGTGCACACACATTGAAGCTTCAAGCTTCAATGTGTGTGCACCCGTCACAATATGTTCACCGAGATGCCCAATAATTGTACTGGCAGGCTTTTAAAGCTATTTTGGATATTGATTTGGCGATGAAGCCCTTGAGCGCAATTCAGTACATGCTTTTTTTGTTTTTTTTTTTTAATGCCAGATTTTTTGGACGTTCTTGCAGTCCCTAGGGAGTTCAAAAAATTGGACACTGACTGTATATGCAAACTTTCTTTTCAGAAAACATAGTCAGGAGCATATTCAGGACTGTGCTAAAGGTAGGGTACACATATTGCACCTAGGCAGCCAGGATGATGCCAATGCAAAGCTGCACCTAGCACAGCAAAGCTGGACAACATACAGTACAGCAGAGTATTTTGTAGCACCGGTTTTCCAGTTATGTGTGCACATTATTTCCATTAAAGCACCTCTGTCAACTACCGCTTTACAACAGCTGAGAGCTCCATTATGTATGCATAAAGACAGAGCTGATACATTGCAGGTCTTGGTTACGTTGAGTAGACACTATCACAGCAACTGTGTTTACAAGCTCAAAACATATGCACTCAAATTTCAGACACAGCATTCGACATATGCAAGCCAGGCCAGAGAAAAAATATCTGCACTGCCAAGCTGTGTTCTGCTACATGATTCAATGCCCCAGAATTGTGCTTCCAGACTGAACGCCACAGCTCAACGTGTGTACCTTGAGCTGATGGGTGTTGAAGAATTTGAGTGCAGAAGTGCCTCGGCCACCTCCAACAGCACCAGGAAGATCATGTACCTTTAGGAGGGGCAAAGAGAAAAAAGAAAACATTTAATGTGAGGCACACCAGCACGTACCGTAAAAGCGTACCCCGATACATACTCAAAACTTTCCAATGGCAATAGATGAGACATAAACCTGTAGGTGGCTGGTGGCTGTGGGTCGACCGCCGTTTTATTAGTCGCGAGGAGGAAATATGGCAGCATGCCATATTTGCCATGTTCATGCTCTGTGAGCTTGTGCCCGACTTAAATAACGCAGCGGCACCTCCAACCTGGCATTACTCCGACACCACCATAAAGCAAAAGCTTAGGAGAGACCCCTTAATGCAGCGGCAGAGGTCCAGTCTGGCCAACGAAACTGCCCATGCCAGCAAACGCTTGCTTCCCGATAATGACAGACAACGAAACTTCAGGGAGTGGGTTAAGCTGGTGCCGGGCCGGCTGGACTGGCGGCGCGCCTGCCCGTCGCCATCCGGCGCTGTTCGCTCCCTGAAGTTTTGTTTGGTGCCATTATCGGGAACGGAGCGTTGGCCGGCGTGGGCAGATGTGCACCGCGATATTTCACGACTCGCACCGTTCGTGCATTGTACTATGGTGCTCGAATACTTCAAAAATACGTCTTTTCTTTAATTTGAACTTCTTTTAATTTGAACAAATTTGCGGGCCCCTTAAAGTTCGAATTATTGAGATTCGACTGTAGTATAAAATGAAGTTTATATCCTAGTATTAATAACATTAGAAAGTTTCTGTCATTACAATGCACGTTATGAAGCGATGTTCATTTAGAGAGCAAATGGAGCATTAGGAACAACCAAGTATAGTTGCAGGCACAGCTTTAGCATACTTGCACACCCTTAAATTTACTGATGCATTAATTTAAACCTACAGCCTCTTGCATATGCTGAATCTACACACATCCTGTTGAGTGATGAATTCATGATGGAGTGTCGCTAAATGCATCAAGGTTACACAACTTTATTTCAAGGCACCGCAGTCCCCAGTGAAAGAAGGTCGAGGCAGTAAGATGTTGCTTTGCACATTTTATCGTCAGTCAGCATCATTACATAATGACTAAATGTAGAGTTCGTGTACAGTCATTCGTGTCACATTTTTTTCATAAAAGGAATCAAATTTTAAACTCAATGCACACGAACAAGCTAGTTATTAGCCACTAGTATAATGAGGCAAAAAAAAAAAAAAAATTTGCCATTCCTAAAGGAACGGGGCACATTGAGCATTGCCTCAAACACATTAGCGGCTTCTCCAAATGGTCGTGTGTCACAATAGTCAGCATACAGAAGTGAATTTGAGCCGCATTGGATAAGCAGACGGTTCAATTGGCCCGCATATCCATGTCTTGTGTTTTTTTCCTTGGCACTAGGGAACAGAAGTGGCCAAAAAAAAAAAAAAAAAGGTTCGTACACCCATGCGTACAACATGAATGCAGGGGATATAGTAATGGCTATCTCATATTTGTCAAGCAGCAGCGCTAATTCGTACACCCATGTGTACACCATGAATGCAGGGGATATAGTAATAGCTATCTCATATTTGTCAAGCAGCAGCGCTAAAAGACGAGGATGAGGAAAGGAGGATCATAACAAAAGTGCTCGTGCTGCGATTCTCTTCGTCCTCGTCTTTTTAGCGCGGCTGCTTGTCAAATACAGTATAGACCACTTATAACGTAACCGCTTATAGTGCAGGACCGGATATAGTGCGGCCTTTTCAGGCTCCCGTTATTTTTCCCATAGCACTCCATGTATACACGTATCGCTTATAGTGCAGTTGCGGGAAACGAAATACCGGTTACAGCGCGGCTGCCCGGGAGTACAGAAGTCAGCGAAGACGGCGAATGCTTGCCTCAAACGGGCGCCGCAGTGCTCGAGGAAAAAAGAGAGACAAAGTGGAGGAGAAGGGCACGTGGTGCGAACGAACAGCCAGTGAGGCTGAAACCAGAATCTTGAGTGCGAGTCGTGAAATACCACAGCGCGCATAGCGAGCGAGCGCCACGAAACTGCCAACGCCGGCCAGCGCCCGCTTCACGATATTGCAGTTTACGGAGAGTACCGTCGTGCAGTTCGTCGAAACCATAAGTGCTATCGGCGTCAAATGAAACTCGAACAGCGGCGCGCGTGGTGCAGTTTGCACCGTCACCATAAGAGATAAATTCGCTCACGCAGTTTGCTGCTTGTGCGCAACATTCATTCTTTCGATCGGCAAACTTACGCAGTGCCATATCGTTAGTAGTCGCGACGGTGGCCGGCGTGGGCGTGCCGAGCGCGTTTGGCCATTTTACATCCAAACAAGCCCAGTGCGGCCAAACCGGATGTGTGCGCCTGTCA
Organism: Dermacentor silvarum; assembly: GCF_013339745.2. Taxonomy (NCBI): domain Eukaryota; kingdom Metazoa; phylum Arthropoda; class Arachnida; order Ixodida; family Ixodidae; genus Dermacentor; species Dermacentor silvarum. The sequence continues at coordinate 188,851,072 of NC_051155.1, forward strand.
GTGGTGATGACTGGACAGCGTACACTAGATCAGGGGTTCTCAAGCATGGTCGCTCCAGGGAACCCTGCTAAGCTCCATGAAGCGCCAACGATTGCCGCTGAGGACGATGGCGATGCGGACTGAGCCGCTTCATTTCGGTTGGACGCTAGCGCCGTTCTTTCTCTTATGCGGCGCGTATTTGCGACGTTCCACGCATTTTCTTTCTTCATTTTTAAATTCCTCCAACGTATACGTCAGTACGCACGCAATCGGCACCTACGCTATCTACAAACGGGAGAAATGCGCATGTTGGTAAATTACGGCCTCCGAGATTCAAGTGCGAAAGCTTAGGCGCGCTGCCCGTTTTCGGAGATTGGATGGCTACAAGCTGTTTGCGGATTTATTGCGCAGTTCGCGCGTTGCCGTTACGCGCTGTGCTTTTTGACACACGGGCATGAATAATGGAGGTTCTGTGGATCGAGCGCGCCTCGTTTTCGCCGTTTTAGCCACTTGGTGACGCGGAAGCACGGAAATTTATCAGTGGCTCGCGGAACCCCGAGCAGGGGCCTGTGGAACCCACTTTGAGAACCCATGCACTAGATCATGGGTTCTCAAAGTGGGTTCCGCAGGCCACTACTCAGGGTTCCGCGAGCCACTGATAATTATTCCCTGGTTCTGCACTCGCCAAGTCCGTGTCACCATAGTCATCAGCGAAAATCGTACGTGACAGCACCACCGGAACGCTTCGTGCCTAATTGTGCCTTTAAAGCCTTTATTCTTGCATTTATCACCGAGCATAACACCGCATTGGTGGCTGGTCATGTGCCTTCATAATTAATTTCATAGTTAATTTGGCCATTTTATTTCTGTCCCATGAAATCTGAATAAACAAGGCTTTTCAGTACGCAAAGTAGAGCAGGCACTAATTCCAGTTCTAATTATGCCTAATTATAAGTCCACCTGAGTGATATGCTCTGAAAACTCATTCTTCTTATATAAAGAATGAGTTTTCAGAGCATATCGCACAGGGAGACTTCTAACCTTTCGTCCCAAGAGGTCTTAGAATTAGTGCCGGCTCTACTTTGCATAGTGTAAAACCTCGTTAATTCGGATTTGACGGGACCAAAAGAAAAATGGCCGAATTAACAGAGTTTTCAGGCGTAACGAAGTATGTACATAAGTTCGTGTTCGTGGTGTGCCTTGGTCATGCCTTGGTAGCGATGCTATCTTGTCTTGGGTCATGACGATTGCACCCAGTCTGCACCACGTGGGTTGCACGTCACCATCAAAATAGCCTGTACACCCTCACCGTTGCCTCAAACGTGTTGCACGCTACGCCTAGCATCTTCACTGGAAGGATTGGAGGGGGGGGGGGGGGGGGGGGTTTCTTGGCACTTGATGGAGCTTACTAGGGTTCCCAGGCGCCAACATGCTTGAGAACCCCTGCACTAGATCTTTATTTCTGCTTGGGCCACACGCTCCGCTGTTCAAGTTTCATTTGATGCTTATAGTACATATCTACACCCTATGGCCATAATATTAGGTTAACCCTTCCAGGGTCAATACCGTACATGTATGTCCTCCGCAAATACCCTCAAAATGGTCAATGGCGTACATGTACATTATTGCTTGTACATTTAAAAAGCACGCCTCTTTCGATCATTTCTTTCGCTTGGGAAGTGCTGCCACTTGACGGGAACACGTGGAATTTTTTACTTGCGCCAATGCCTCTCCTTTTTCTTTTTTATGGCAACGGCGCGTCGGCTGTCGCTCGCGCATCTCGCAGCGGCGGCAAGTACACGCCTCTTTTAATAATTTCTTTTGCTTGGTATGTGCTGCCACTCAACGGGAGCATATGGAAATTTTACTTGCGCCACTGCCTCTCCGTTTAAAAAAAAAAATAGAACGGTGGGTCAGCTATCGCTTGCACATCCAGAAGCGCGCACGCGCGCCCTGCACCGGCAGCAGGTTACGGTTTTCTCTTGCGGCGGATCTCGCTTGTTGCACGCACTAAACTGATGGCTATCTGATTTCAAATCTCTCAAAGGGTGACCGCTGGTTACTCGATCGTTTATCGCCCACCGCGGCGCAATTACACCTGTTCCCAGGCAGGCACATATATACACAAACGATGCTGCCGTTTTTGCGTTTCCTTTTTTTGGAGACCACAAAAGCTCTATCGCACCTTGTTGACGATAAGACGAAGGCTTCTCACTTGTTTCGGTTTCCGGACGTGCACACAACTATTTTTCAGTGCGCTTATCTTCTTATTCATGAAAAAACATTGTGTATTTTAAAACACAAACAATTTTTTCCTCACTTTACTGTCACTAAAAAAAATTACCGCCCATATTTTTTCGAAATAGGCTCTTTCGAAGAATTTAAATGAGCAAGAAAAAAAAATCAACCCTAGGGGGTCGCATTTGGCAAAAAAAAAATAAAAATTCGACCCTCAAAGGGTTGAACAGTCAATAAATAACAAATATAGCAGAGATGGCTTGCTTTATGCACATCAGTACAGTATTTGGGATAACAATAATAAGGCTAGTTTCATAGCTTTTTAATAGATTTGTTTGCTTCCACAGTGTTTGCTTGACAATCTACAGAGTAGAAGCAGAACAGCCATCATTTTAAACCTCACCTTGACTGGGAACTGTTCCAGCTGGCTCACGCAGGCATTGAGCTTTTGCACCAAGGCGCTCAGCGGGCCCGGAGATGGAATCACGTGGTCATACACCACATCCGGATTGTACTGCAGCAGAGAAGTACACACAACCGAGATACCTTTTGCAGAAGGCGCAGTAGCATACAGTAGCACTAGCTGCATTTAGTAACATTTTCTGGAGTGAATTTCTTTAATGAAATGCACATTTAATATTGCGTGCATCTCAACAATAAAAGTCATAAGAGGAAAGAAAAAATTCCCACAAGAGTTCTTGGCAATGAATTGAAGGTTTTTCTCATGATCTACCAAAAACTGTTGTAAGTAGCACACGGTTCTTGAGACTTTTTAATTAACAATCATAGTGGTGTGCAATATGGCCAAAGATTAATTGAAGATCATGTTTGTGCCACTCAAGCAGGTTTTAAGCATTAAGCAGTCGGCTCCAAAAAAGAGCGCAGTGCAACCTTAGTGTGATGTACTGCATGTACGTAAATTTCAGGGAGAGCCACATTTATCTGTGGCACAAATTTAACGAATTATGCCATCTTGTGAACATAAATTATGTATGTGATCTCATACGATGTCCGAACTCCTGCCAGAACCTGTACAGTCAAACCTTTATAATAAAGCGTTCGGGACCTCCAAAATTCTTCATTATACAATTCACTTCGTTATACAGATCTGGCATCGTACTTCTTCCGTTTGAACCAGCTAAAAATGTAAAATATGAAACCTTTTTTAAAATAAAAATAAAACCTTTACCTAACATGACATCAAGGGATACTTAGTGCAAGAAGCTGCAGATTTTCTTCGGTACACTTCTTCCGATAGAATGAGCAAGTGTGGCTGACCTTATGCTATCGAGATTCACGTACGCTCCGGTATTTCAGCCACTGCGGTGTCCGTAGGAGTTTGTAAGAGTAAAAATGTAGAGTTTACAAAAAGCTTTCAAGGCCCTGATCAAAGTATTTTTAAGAATTAAACCATCCTGGTGCCTGACAGTTTGAAAACAAACCACTAACTTAAACAAGCAAACATTTCATTATTTACACAGGCAAGAAAAAAAAGTGCTCACTAAGCGTTTTTCGCACAAATCATCACCTGCCATCAGAAACAAGATGGCTCTTTACAACAAAGATGCTAATCTGATTGGAATGCCTTGACTCTCGGCTTGCAAAACCTCATCAGAGACAAATTTAAATCTACTAATAACAGCAGAGAACAAAACTAGTTCTCCCATCTGTGGTTTTAAAAGCCAGAAATACAATGACGCACGTCATAGTGGTGGAATCAGGATTCATTGTAAGCACCTGGGATTTTTTTATAGTGCACCTAAATCAAAAAGTGCATTAGTGCTCTTGCATTTCACCCCCTTTCAACGTGGCCAATGAAACCGCATTCAAGCCCATGGCCTCAAGCTCAGTGGTGCAATGTCATAGGCACTAAGCTAAATGTGGTGGGATATTTCATATTTAAGGGCCACTACGACACTACGAACCCTGGATTTATCATCACTTCTCAAGCCACCTCTTTTCGGTCGTGTGTTGCGTAGATTGACGGTTGGAGAAATAACTGCAACAAGATTGGCCGTGATAGGGGTAGGCAGTCTAAAGTTATTCAGTCAAGAAATTTCAATATACAATAAAAAAAAAAAAAAGAAACCATGCCCTCCATTCAAGTTTTGTGCGGTCTTCTGTCTCCATTTCTCTCCCCCACTGACGCTTACCCTCGCTGCCAATGGTAAAAGCCCGAAGCGCCTTACGTAGCGGAAGTTCGCACACCATGGTTGCCTACATGTTCTATGTTCACGGATTCCGGTTACTCCAGTGTGCTGATGACGCTGGTCGAGCAACCTGGGACTGCGCAACGTCTCTTCTTCAGTTCAGCTTTAGTTCTGAGCAGCACCGCGAACAACAAAAAGGGTGCGGCAACATCGATGCACCGAGCTGAGAAACCTGCACCACGAGAAAAACATGCAAAACGAGGCAGCGAGGCGACAAGGCTGCTCACCAGTGTGCAAAAGCGAGAAGAGAAGCTTTTGTGCTCAGAGGCCAGAGGTATGCCACTATACCAGATGAGAAAGAACAGCCAACACCTCTATCTAGTTTTGTGGTTGTAGCGATTTCTTTTATGGCCATATCTGTGTGTCAATACAAAGATTACAGCAGACAAAAACAAATTCTCAATTCATTACGTTTATGCTGCAGTGCAGTGGTTATCTGCAACTTAGTTTTTAACCAATCATGGAGCAGCGAGTTGCAACGTATATACAAAGATGGTTCTGGCGAGCATCATTGAGCAATGATGACGTCGGCAGTGATGTAGCGATTTGTGTGATTAAAATATTGCAACATTTCGATTGGGCTGCTTTGACTTACGCTAGAAGCATCTCTAACCGTCAGTCTACACAACCTGGAACAGAAAGATGGTGGCTTGAAAAGTGTTCAAGGACTCCTTTAACACTACCGTGAGCCGACATCAAGCATCAAAGCAGGTTGATGCATAGACTGACCTGTGGGGTGTGCAGGAAAACCTGGAGAAAGGTGCGTAACCGGTCATCCCGATGGCAGTTGGCTGTCGTCAGGAAGCTGAGCAGGCGACTCACAAGGCCACTGTGGATGACCTCAAACGACGAGACATCCCCTTCTAGCAACACTGCACGAATCTCCTGCAGTGCCTGAAGTCCTTGGTCCGTCTGTATACGGTCAAGGACAAAAGGCTCAGTCTCACACAGCTGCACACACAATGGAAAAAGACACTTAGTAGGAATCAAGAAGTCTCAGCATAGTATTTAACCCTCTTTCTCGCAAATTCTCTAAAAAATTGGGTGAAATTTGCAAATTTTTTTACTTCATTCATTTTTACACATGATGCTCCAACAAAAAATAATATTAATTGCATGGTTTATCGCTTGTATTCAATATAAACTGAGTAGGATGTCAGCAGATACATTTTTTTTCACTGGGCACAACATTCTGCAATACACTTCTGACACGTGCAACTCGTCCTTGACGATATACCAGTACAAATTGACAATATATCAGCACTTGTGTGTGCGTTCACAAAATTTAGCTTTTGTCTGTTTCGTATCCTCTAACAAGTGGAGTTAATGCACTGATACCCAACTTTTTCACCCAGCTTTCTCTCTTTTTGTCTCCGCTAGCGCGCTGAAAGCTACACCGCAAAGTTAAAAGGGCAAAGCCCTGGCCAAAAGCCGAGTGTCACAGCGGAGGAAGGGCTCTTCACGGCACCCCGTGGCAGCCGCAGTAGACTACGCTAAAGCAGCACGCAGCTGCCATCTCAGAGGCCGCACAGCAGCAGATACAGCTATGCACAGTGCAAAGATGCAATGATTTTCCAGTTTTTTTTAGCGATCGTAGACATATATTTCTCATTTATTTAACTCAACATTAGCAATTATGCATTGCTGAGAACGCTCTTGTGATGACGAAATCGGCCAATAGCATTGGTGGGTCGAACTGCATTCGATGACACTGCATGACATTGCGGAAGCGAGAGCAAGTGATTGTTTTGCTTTACAGGAGACTGTGAAGTCCTAGCTGCATGCAGTGCCATAATATCTGCCTTGCATGTTCACAGCACCCTCACATATTCCGGCTATGACTTTCATTGTGAAACAAAAGTGGATTAAACTACACAAGACGAATACAGGTATCAAACAAAAAATATGGACAAGTAGATTCTGCTTAGCTGAATAAAGTCAAATTCCAGATTTGCTGCGGAAATGGCGAATTAAATGCGATGAAAGAGAATTCGGCTTAGCCTAAGCCTTTTTCAGCCAACTCAAATTGTACAGTGCTGGCCACTGTTGTCCACTGTCAAAGGGAAGCCCATTCATTGACTATAAACTACAAAAGTAGCAAACAGACTGAAAAGCTGCCAAATGTGCCTTGCAATATGTGTTTTGCACCGCGCCAAGATAGTGGTGCAGCACAAACCATGTTGAGCAAGGACAGCCGTGCATAACAAGTTACGTGCTTACTTTCGTACTTCTTATCCTGCTAAAAAATGGTTTGATGCAAATGGCAACCTAACTTCATGAGGGGGCACAAACTGATTATCAGCCATTACCACCACCCACATATGCATGCAAGAAGCAAACAAAAAAAAAAAATGATGCCTAGGCTGCTTACATGATAACAGGTTATTTATGTAAATTGGGCTGGGAAGTAACACGCATTCGTGTTCAGAAAACGAAGACAAAAAAAAAAAGAGCTATGTAATACAGTCAATGTCCCATTTATCAGACTCCTGGGCCGCAAAAATGTCAGAAAAAATTAATGCGTGTTTTTTATTTCCCCACCATCACCCCCAAGAGCTGAAATCGCCACCGGCATGCCCAAAATAGCTCTGAAACCCTGTCAGTACACTAGTTAGGCGTATCGGGGCTCACAATGTGACAGGAGATGGTGGGCGCATGCGTGTATAATACATACTGTGCCCCCTGACAGTTAACTCTTTCAACTCTTGGTATGCCTCACAGCGCCGCGCGCACTGCTGGATTGCGGCAAAGATGACTTCCCGGAGCCTGCATTAAGCAACCCGATGTGCTTTCTTTGCTTCAAAGCCATCGGTGCTAACCTAACCTAAGGTGGAATTGCCACCATTGCTGACAGCGAATTCTTTCAATGAAAAACAAGGCACCAAACAGCAGGAAGCTTGGCAGCTAACGTCAAAGCAGCTAGGCCTAGCATTGCCGCAGTAGTGGCTACGGCTGACAGCGAATCGGTGTACGAGAGCAGCAGTTCGAGGCTGTGAGATAATCAAAATGGCAGTGTCACTGGCTTTGATATGTGCTTTGCACCTGCAGTCACGGCAAAAAGACCGGAAAATCAGACAACGAAAGGTTTTGAGTCCGATATTCCAGTTTATCTTTTACATTGACTATAGTGTATGTGTCGGTGCCGCGAAGGTGTCCATATTATTGGGCATGTCTAAAAAGTCGGTCATTGAGTGCACGTACAATAAATGACCATTTCCTTACCAAAGTATCTAGGTGTTCTAAAGAAGCTAGGAGACGATTTAATGTGTTCAAGGCAGGATGAGAGCTTCCTTGGTCAGATGTAAAGTGCTTGTCATCAAACCGCTTGGCTGCAACAAATAAAAGGCATGAATGAGGTTGACAAAAGTGGTCACACCCCAAACTATTGGTACAATGAAATTTTACCAAACAGGAAGCTGTTACAAAAAGCCCCTAGTAAACCACAAATGCAGAAATAGGCGAGACACTTACCCTGATCATGAATCCACAGCTTTATCTTTTCTTTATTTCCAGAAAATGAACCCATGCTGGACTTCACTTCCATGGGATACTCCTGGTAATAAATAAAAATGCAATTGTGATTGCCACTTTAGCACAATAATGCAATAACAGGCAATGAAACCAGGAACCATACCCTACAATGTATGAAGTGTATACGAAGGCATACCCAAAAGAAACCGGACTAGACCTGCGCCCTCTGGGGGAAGCTACCATAGTACGCATTTCTCCCGCTAGGCAAGCATCTAGCAACTTGTTTCAAGTTCATTGCATCCAGCAGCTTCTCCCAGGAAGGTTTTCTCCGGGTACAGAGATCTCGTTGGTGAAGGTAGTCTCGCGTGCTCCTTTTGTGATGGCAGATGTGATGGCGGGCGGCTGTAAAATTCTGTTTCTTGCTCAGGAAAAATGCCGCACAAACTGTTCAGATGTTAAACACTGCTTACAAGGACAGTGATATGGGAAAAACTCCAAGTGTCCAAAAACCAAACTCAAGTGTGGTTTTCTCAGTTCAAAAAAGGGGGAAATGTCGATTCATGACAAACCTGAATCGACGTTAATCAACTTCACGAATGGACGAAAATGTTAGAAAATTTTGTGCACTTCTGCTTAAATACCGACGATGGACCATTTAAGGGCTGAGCAACTTATCGACTATCTCGGAGCTCAGTTCAGCAAATTTTAACACAAGATGTGGCAATGAGAAGGGCCACTGTGCGAAACTTGTGCCTCAAATTCTGACAGATCAGCAAAAAGATCATTGAGCGCAAACATGGCGTGCTTTGAAAGAACAGCTCCAAAGCGACTCAGACTTTCTTTTCAAGGTCATTACTGGTGACAAAACACGGTGCTATTCTTGCGACCCCAAACAATACATCAATCAAGCCACTGTGAAATGCAACTCAAGCCACAAGTGAAGTACAACTCGGATCCTGTGACCTCGTCTGTGACCTCGTCTGTGACCTCGTCGGCTGTGGCCGCAACAGCTCAGTGTTTGGACAACGCAAAAATGTAAATGTGAGCTCTCCCAAAAGATTAGGAACTACAGTGCAACCTCATTGATACGATCTTCGCAGGAATCAGAAAATATAACGTATCATTGAAAGGAAGCCCCAAAACGTAAGAAACCAGGCTTACTTGTTGATAACCTCGCTAGCAAAGCTTATTGCGGTGTTGAATGATACAGCTCCACATAACACACGTTTTAGGCGGAGAAGCATCACAACACCACACAAACCGCAGCCAACACACTTTTATTGAGCAACATTAAAATAGCTCATCAGTTTTCAGTGACCTTTCTGTGAACGAGGCCAAGAATTCCGAAACAAAGGAACACACAACGAGCGATACGACTGGTGGACGAGGGCAGGGATTTCATTAGGCCACGTGACTGTATGAAGATCTCTCCTGAAAAGCCAACCAAAACAAGTACAAGCAAAATCCGATGCGAGCAGACGATACTACAAGTGCGACACCAGTTTAGCCACGGCCGGTCTGGAGGCGCACGCTCCCTTCCTCGCGTGCGCCTCCAGACCGGCCGTGCCCACGCATACATCGCCGAAGGGGGCAGCTCTCATTGGTCTGCTTCGCTTGCGGCTCGTTTGCCGCAGGGGCACGTGGCAATTTAAATCGGTCCAGGATTGATCCCTCCCACGGCACGAAAAACCTGCTTTGCGGCAGCTGTTGCGCCGCGCGTTTTTCCGCCGCCGCCGCGCAGTGCATGTTTTTTCGCTAGTGTTGCCGGCCCTTAACACGTTCGTGGGTCGTTGGAATGCAATTAAGGGGCGGACGTGGGTTCTAAAAACTTTCTTTAGTTTTGGTTCTATCTGAACTGTTTATATCAATTTTTCACGCTGATTTCAAATCTATAATTAGTTTTTTGATAGCTGTTCTGGTTCAAAAAGTATTAAAGTCTGAAAATAAATTTCATGAGTGTTTTGGCAATTTCTTTTTGTTAAAGACAAAAAGTAAGTGCATGGCCTGAATGCCAAAGACTTGCTCTAGGGGGTGATGCTATTTTTATTTGTTTGAAAGCATTCTAAAGGTAGGAAAGTAGACCAACATTGACTGCAAATACAGTAAAACCTGCTTATAACGAACCTCCATATAACGAATTCCTGGAGTTAACCAAGTTTTTCTATTCCCCGCCGTTACTCCATAGAAGCACATGTACAGCATGCCAGGGCTGTACATGCAGGGTCCTTTGCTGGCTTGTGCCATTTTGAAAGCCTAGCCTTGGTAGCATTACTGTCTAGATGCTCATTTTGCGACTTCCGAAACTTTTGCGACTACCAGCTTAAATTTTTGCCCCATTGCGCTGCACTTCTCGCGCGCTCAGCTGACTCGCCCACTGAATAATATGACGTATCAATACGGTCTTGGATGCCGCTGGACGCGCCGGCTGACGATCCAATGACATCAGATGGGTCGCAGCTATGCCCAGTAGAATCAACTGCGACGTTAGATGTGCTGCTTCGGACGCAACAGGTGGTTCCAGCCTTTCCGCTCGTGCAGACCGTTCAGGCAGCGCACTAAATAGTACACCGTATTAACGCGGTCTTGCGATCCGTTGACATCAGATATCAGCTATGCCCAGCAGAATCAACAGCCACGTTAGATGTGCTGCTTCGGACGCGGTGGTTCCGGCCGTTTCGCTTGTGCCGACCGTTCGGGCAGCACGCCTTCGTCCGCGATCTTCAGCCGTGCGTTCCATGGACGCTTTCGTTTCTTTCCGTAAGATTGACGTGTCATCTTTAGACGAAAAGACTGTGCATGAGCCACGTGAACACAAGTGTAGCAGACGACCACCAGAAACCGGGAGCAACGGAGGACTGAAACAGCGGCGCACGTAAAAAAAAAAAAAAAAAATACAGCAAAATGGCCACTTCAGTAGCCGAGCAAGCCAATGGGAGGCACGAGATGGGGGGCTTGTCTTACTGCACGTGCTCCGCCCAATCAGAGGCCCGGAACCACCCTTCGGAAAAGCGGCGAGAGCGGTCGTTCAGCTTGAGCAGCGCCATTTAGGCTGGTGCAAAATGCTTACAAAGAAACCAGCTACACAAAAAGCCCAAGATGGCGGCGGTCGGCTGGCGGGTGCGCGCCTGCAGCGCAGCGCAGACAGTTTGACAAATTTTGCCTGTTGCAGGTCATTTCGTGGCTCCCGTGGCATTTTGAAAGTATATTTTTTTCCCTATTTACCGATTGAAATCATGGTTAATAATTTGAGGGCAGGTGCTTGAAGGCCCAAACATTCCTAAAATGTGTTTTTCAAAAAATCTCATTTCCGGACGTTTTTTACCATTCTAGAACCCGCGTCCCCCCTTAATATAGTACACTTGAATATAAAGTTAAGAGTTTCAGAAATATGAGTTTGCAGTCGTATCATTCAATTTCAGGTGAAAACGCGATCGTATCAACCGCATGAAAATATATTGCTCCTATACGTTGGCCAGGAAACAAAAAAAAAAAAAAAAATGTATCATCCCTAAAAACGCATTACGCAGAATCGTATCAACGAGGTTCCACTGTATATTGTGCCACAGTAAGCTGAGTCCATTTCGTCAATAAAGTGCTGTTACAAGCATGATGCCAAATTGTTGAAAAGTTCTATATCGAATTACACATTGCATCAAACACATTCTCGTTTTTTTTTTTTTGCAAGTTCTTTAAATGCAGGTTGGAATGTATACAAATACAGATTCCAATCGAATTTTGAGACGCCTTTACAGCACTGCGACATGTCCCATAGAGAAAGTACAAGAATTAACAGAATTTTCGATGTATTACAGTACACTGCACAATTTTTCAGACTCAGCTGCCGTGAAGTTATAATGCAGTAATCCATGTCCCAATTAGTTCCTCAGGTCGTCGAGTAGCACCCTGTGACATGCTGCAGTATGTGGGGATGCGAGACTCTCACGCGTCCCCTGATGATGTTTTCCCCGCATGGCTCACGTGGCTAAGCGCCAGTGGCGGTCGTGGTGGTTGCGGCGCATTGCGAGAGATGGGGTGAGTGTCGCGATGCTAGCATCAACGAACAGCGGGGTGGCTTGGGAGGAAGGGCTCTTCGGGTTGGGGACGGTGAGCGATGCGGGCCTCCCGCGCGTGCGCCAATCCACACTTTGTGAGACAGTCTCGCGTGGCTAGGAGTGGGGCACCAGTATGGATGAACACGGATCGTTCGAACATGCCACCGTTCGCGTGACCGTACACGTGAATGACTAGGCGATGGTGTCATAGCATGGGGCGAACATATTCGCTCCAATCCGGTCGCGGTGAGTCGAATTTCCTTGATTTGTCGAGCGCCCATGTGAATGTTCTATGGGTAGCAATTCGGCTAGCGTGTATTAGTGTATGAAAGGTGCAATAAATGCCCCTTTGTCTGTTTGCACTACTGTGTTGTCGTTCCTTTGTCCCAAGAGCACGTATGAAACCCTACAAGTAGGAATTCAGCAAACAAGGATGTCCACAAGGGCAACAAATACAGTCAGACGGTGGGAGTCAGAATTGGGATAAATAAGGAAGTAGCACACACGGTGTGAAGAGCCAAAGCATTCGGTCCTTCCCCACACAATGTTCAGTTCAACTGAGGAAAAACAGCAGCTTTTTACTCAGTGTGTCAACAGTGCTGCACTAGGGCTCATCCCTGTATAACCTGTACAGCACAGTACAACCCAAGAGGTGCTCACACCTATGACCAGATGACTAGCTTTAACTTGTGCTCTTGGCCAGTGCCATAAGAATGCCCGTTTTGGAAGCAAACAGCACTAAAAATGGGACAAAACAAGAAGACGTGACAGAGTGCACTGTCTTGTCCTGTTTTTAGCACTGTCTGCTTTCGAAATATGTACCAACTAGGTAACCTAGTCGCGCCATTATTGAGAGTGCCCACCTGGCTGCTGAGATGTCCCACAAGTGGTGGGTTCGCCCAGCGACCCCAGCGGCTTGGGTTGAGGCTGGCCAGAAATGACGTGGTGCGGGCTGCCGCAGAACTCAACCGACCCCCAGCACCTCGCGATGTCGTCGTTGCGCTTCCGGTCGAGCCCCCCGCCATGCCGCCACTCGGAGAGAGGGACGTGCTGCTGGCTGGGCTAGCAGCGCCTTCTGGCGGCGGTGGCGGCAGTGAGAACGGGCTGTCCCGCACTGAGCGCACAGACCGCCGGCCACTGGGACCTAGGGGTGGATTTTCCCCACTGCGGGGCCCCTCCTCCGTGCGCACCTTGCGACTCGAGGCATTGCTCCGCTTGGCAGCCCGCTTGCGCTTCAGCACGTCACTTAGCCGCCTGCATGGGCACAAGAGCGGCATTGCAGAGCACCTGCTAACCACTACAGTCCATTAATTCACCTACTTTCTGAACCTTCCGCACCTTGCTATTTGTTTTACCAGCGCAACATGGCATTGTCTGCAAGTAGCTGCTCGTTTGACTCAGTGCAAATGTCACGCAGAACGAGTTCACAACAGTCTCTGCACTCACGAAAGCGTTAATGCAAGGCTCATGCAGCAGGTGCCAGGTTAGTTCAGCAGGAGCACGAAACCGGCACTGAACTGCGGTGAACTAGTTAAAGAATCACAGGGTTAATAGAATGGACCTTTAAACCCCGAAATTGCATAAATCAGTACAGATGAATGCTTGCCTGCACTACTAATTGCAATAATAGCACAGAGCCTGAACAAGCAAGCTTCGTGTAGGCAAGAATAATAAAAAAAAAAAAAATCTTCAATGGTGAGAACGAGTTAGAAGAAAACGGTTGGTTAACAGATGCTTGTACTGACATGAAATTTTAGACACGTCCTTAAATTTTGACTGTCCAAGCCCTTAACACCCTACAAAAAATACTGACAAGCCGTAAGAGTGCCCTAAAAAATTTACTACGAATCTTGTTTATTTGAACCTGTTGCAGTTTTGGTACCTAGGAGCTGTACAAAAAATACTGACAAGCCGTAAGAGTGCCCTAAAAAATTTACTACGAATCTTGTTTATTTGAACCTGTTGCAGTTTTGGTACCTAGGAGCTGAATGCATCATGATACATTGGCTTGATCCTTTCCCACAATTGCTGTGGCTTCCACACATGAACCGCTGCCAGAAGAAATACGTGCATCACTTTTGTATAGTTTTTTTTTTCTTTATAAGCAATGTCATCGTACCTAACTTGATGCGACACCAGCAAATTTAGCTGTGTCATGCCATTGTTTCACAATGCCTAGTCTGGCATTTCCAGACAAACTTTTTAGTATCAAATTGAGGTTATGTTACAAGTGTTTCCCAATCACGCTTGCACTTTGTCCATGGTAGCAGCACACTGCAAAACAAGCGAACAAAAGAAATACACAGGACAAGTGCTGTCTTCTATTTTCTTCTTTCTAGCTCGCCTCACCCGATTCGCCATCCTTGCTAAGTGTTATCCCATTATGTGTGAGAAACTTGTGCTGGGTTTCTAAAACTATGAGCATATGTCAATATTCCTTTAAGGGGCAGCCTGCTTATAAAAGGCCAAGAGAAATAGAAAAATATTCCATCCTTAAAAACTTCAAAATTTAAACTTTTAATTTCAAATTTAATCTTAAATTTCAAATTTATTTACTAGCACTAATTCTTGCAGCACTGTTCCAACATTACAAAAAGTGAAGTTCTATGTATTATAATGGCACTTATATTGACCCCCTTTTCAATAATGCTTGCATTATTGCATTCTTCTCCTTTTGGGCTGTTGACACATGCCCTAAATTAAAATTCATTTTGCCATTCTCTCACAACGGAGGTCGAAAATAATAGTGCAATATTTAATCAATTTTAGTTATATTGTGAAGTAATTACCTTGCATAAATAACTAATACTAAACTAAACGTTATCAAAATGAGAATGAAAAACTAAGCAAGTATGCATAACTTCAACAAGAATGGTTGAAAAATAAGTATCACTTCAGAACCAGGCTGCCCCCTTGACATACAATCCCCTACTAACCTAAATTGTGACAAATAATGGATGCACTGTCACACCCCAAAATGGACAGCAAGTTAGTAAAGAATACAAACAAGGAAGAATGCATAAAAAAAAGGCAATGCGTCACCTCAGTGAGAACAACAAGCAGAACTACAGTCGAACCCACTTACTATAACAATACCAGATTGTTAACAGTACAGTCGAACCTCGATATATCGAACAGCGCGGCGATCGCGAAATAGTTCGATATATCCAGAATTCGATATAAAAAAATCAAGTAAAAAATGCATCAAAAACTTGTGGAAAACAACCAATGAACCAATCATGGTGCCGTAAGTACTCACTTGAGGATTCAAACAAAGCATTTATTGCCTTCTGTTGCAAGATCGGTCCCGATATAGGAATATTTCGGGCCCTTGCGTCTATGAACAACTCGTGAAGCGCCTTCTCAACATCTTCGAAGGCAGCTTTGCGTACACGCCGCGCGCCGGAGTGCTGACTCTTCTCGGCCTTGGCCTTTATGTTGCCTTTGTTTTTGAGCAGAGTACTCAATGTGCTCCTTGGTATGCCAAACGCTTCTGCGACGCTCGACTTCTTCTCGCCATTCTCGACGCGCTGGATTGCTTCTAGTTTAGCAGCAAAAGTCAGAGTCGTCCGTTTCTTAGCGTTTGCAGCCATCGTTACACACACCACGACGTGCGACAGGCCTAACTCCACACACACGAACACAACGAGGCTACGAGCGCAACAATCGATGCGACCAGGGATGCGACGACGGGGAGGAGCTAGTCCAACAAGTGCAGTGCGTCGACCTGTCGACGCTGCAAGGATGCGGCGTGCGCACGCCGCTACGTTCAAGTGGCGCTCTCGGCGCCATCGATGTGTGCAGTGGTCGTAAACGCCCACCGCGCTGCCGCTAGTTTCGAGAGTGTTGCGTTGCGGGAAAGCTCGCCGCCTGTCAACGGAGCGAGGGCGGTCTGGGGTCGCCGAGTTCGATATATCCATTATGCGTCAAACATCGTTCGAAATAAAAAATTAAAAATGCATGCGATATCCCGCGTGATAAGGAACCGTTCGATATAGGCAATAATTCGATATATCCGTGTTCGATATATCGAGGTTCGATTGTATATCACGAACACCACTTGCTACAATGTTCCCATGGGGTTATAAGCGTTAACAATTAAATGTGGCTACTGGATGTCCATGCAAAAGGAAAAAGTCGATAAAATAATTGAAAAGAAAAAAACTGATGCCAGAAACAATTTCAGATGATTGTCTAAGTTGATGCGAAGTATTTCTGAATACTATGAAGATTCAAGGTAATTTGTAAACTTTATTTGTGCTACTTTCTTCTTTTTCTTCCGCGGCTTTCATGCTTTTCTTCCTTTCTTTTGCAGTGTGAATTTTTGCCACTCATTGGCTTGTGCGCTAGTCAGCAGCTACGCGCGGTGGTGAGAAAGACCAGTGTTGCTCGATGATGTATTCAACGCTGGAGTTTTGAACTGGCGCGGCGAATGAGTGCCGAACCCCGTGGAAAGCTATGTACTAGGCGCGCAACGGAGGGGTATTTTATGGGTTCGGAGATTAATTTAGTTTGTTATATTTATGGATGGACGAATAGTGAATTTGAGGTCTGAAGCGAATTCGAAGCGAATAGTGATTTAGTCGAAAAACTTCTAATCGAATAGTTCGAATATTATATATCGCATATTACAGTAAAACCTAGTTAATTCGAATTTCACGGGACTGAAAATAATGTCCGAATTGACCGAATGCCAAATTATCAGGGTATCCAGAAAACAATAAGCAAATGCTTACTACGTCAGCACGATCTTAGTGTAATGGATGAGCAAATCCTTTTGCTATTTTGCACAGAAGCAGTGCAGAAGCTGCAATTCTCGTCATCTAGTGACTGATTGGCTGTCGCACCGGCGATCGAGGCCTCGCGACTTCCTTCGCAGCACGGCTGCGGTGCGCGCCATCATTTGCGACACACTTTGCATTACCGCCCACACATCCCGATTATTTTTTCGCCAGTAAGCTTACCGCCAACAGATCGCACTTCCATCCCGATGTAGCCGGTGCTCTTCATCCTCGACAGCTTTGCACCGAGTCAAACCGAAACAACCGTTTGTCGTAACTGCGTCCACTATCGACACGATTATGAACGGCAACTTTGCAGTGCTTAAAGGTACGGCCACGCTAGCAGCAAAAACGCGCGCGTCATGTCGCGAGCGGCAACGCGTAATGCCGCGGCCAACACTTTGTTATGCGCGGCGGTAAACGCACTACAGGCACAAATAGGCACGAAGCATTCCGTCGTTGCTGTCATTCAGGTACGATTCCGCTGATGACTATGGTGATCAGAACTCCGTCGTTTCGTTTTGGTTGTACGCTAGCGCCGTTGTTTCTACTCTTTTGCGTCGCACATTTCCGGCTTTTTATTGCAAAAACGTATAGCCTCCGAGATTTATGGTTGATGTATGGCAGCCATGACGTGAAGCTTAGCCTCCGAGATGTGTACCGGCTGTCGTGGCTTTTGGCTGCCTATTCGGGAGCACCGAATAATTCAAAAACATCGAATACCTGAATTCGAATCGAAGCGAATAAAGAATATAGAATTATTCGATCCAATATTCGACAATACCGAATATTCGCCCATCCCTAGTTATATCCATTGGCAGAACAATTTGTGTTCGTTAAAAAGAGGTTCTAAATAGATGGATTGCTATGGGGATTTGAAGGGGAATTTCGTTTACTTCGTTATACCAATTATTTCGTTATATCCCGTTTCATTTCAATGAGGTTCGAGTGTACGATAGTTAGCTGTAGCACGACGCTTTCGTTCAAGAACTACCACGGAAGGTGGCTTGCGAGACCAAATGATGTGCGACGTTACAAGCTATAGTGCGCCAATGCAGTGCAAAGCAAGGGACGCTACACTACATCACCCCAATTGCATTTTTTCTAGTACGAGAAACCGTGATGAGATGTTACATCACTGCGCCTGTACCTGCTCTCTCTCTTTCTCTTTCAAGCGAGTGCAACCCGAATGGAGCCTTCTTAAGCTCAACAGCAGTGCAAAGCAAGCATCGCAAACATACATCAGTGTGCTTGCACTTTTTTTACCAGAAACCAAGACGAGACGCTATGTTACCCAAACTACAATTGCTGTGTCTTTGTTTGCTACATGCAGCCTGATGCTACGCAAGTGCGCCTGCACTTTCTACGAGAAACCGCTACAAGGTGCTATGTTTCTACTGCACTTTTATCTCTTTTTTTTTGCGAGCCACACATGCATATGGCTAAAACTTATTCATAGATTCAAAGCCTGCGCACAAAGCCCAATGATTAGACACTCAGTAGTTGATTGCGTAGTTCCTGGTTCAATAATTTTTGAAGTGTGAGTCGTTCTACTCAAGGCCAGATCAGGTCAAACAGTTTTTCTGGTGTGAGTAGACAAAGAAATGCTTCACATAAAACAAAAAAAAAAATGCGACCCTCCGCCCCCACTTCTGTTTAGTGCATGATTCTCTCCCGTCTCCCTTCCACCTCCCAGAAAAATGTTTTAAGAAATCAGAGAAATTGGCGAGTGGAGAGAGGCGTGCAAAACTGGCGGTGCAGCATAAGTATGCTGTATCTGGTACACAGGCAGATACAGGTAGGTTTGGTGCAGCAGCTCCCATTTTTTCCAGGATTTCGCATTCATTGGCATTCCAGATACCCAGTAGCCTGACTTGTTTAGCCAATAATGTGGCATGGGGACCTTGCAGTAAGTAGTTATTTTACTATAGCAAACAAAAATTCAGGGTGCCTGATCATTGTTACATCAGACAATTGCTAGACACCAGTAATGGTTTCAACAGTACTTGTTTCTGTCTAATTAAAATGTTTCAACGTTTTCGTGCAACCCGATTAACTAATTAAAACACAGCAATAAAAAATTTCGGATGGACTTAAATAGTGGATAAGTGGGTTCGACTGTAAAACACATGTCTGCTAAGCAATGACATTGACAGAGAGTTCCAAATCTGTGATTGTGTGATAAAAAATTTGAATTTAAATATTCATTTGAGAGCAAAACAGCGTTACTGATTCAATGCGGCGACAAGCGCTTATATTTATGATGAAGGAACTTTAGTCAATGAATCTAGTGCTGTAGCTGAAGTGAACACAATGCACTCACATCTGAGCACTGGCTGCACCCATACTGAAGTGGTCACTGTCTCCAGAATTGTTCATAGAGGGAAGGTGACCAGCTGAGGAGGAGGACAGTGCCCCCCAGAGCATGGTGGCAGCTGTATGGCCATCGCGGCTAGAGCTGGCCAGAGCAGTTGAGTCCTCGGCAAACTTGGCTGCACCAGATGAGCCATCCCCACTAGCTGCGGGCACTTCTTCCTGAGCCAGCTGTTTCACTCTATGCATGACACCCTCTCGTCGAAAGTGCACCCCAAACACCTGCAAAAAGAAAGGAAACATCTGTATTTTCAGTTTCTATAACCTTTTTTCTATCTGATCCCGAAGTGTCACTGAAAACCACGTAGAAGTGCTCTAAAAAATGTGTTGTACCAGCCAAGGTGGCGAAAAATTTAACAGAAATCGTGAAAGAACAGCATTTTTCAAGTCGCAGTATCTGTGACAACGCAACCAAGCGCCCCGTCTTGAGTCTCATCAGAAAGCGCAGTTCATGCGCACACAATAAGTACATGATTGAAGGTTGTTCCAGACTGACTGGCTGCACCTGTCATGTGACTCCAGCGCAGTTCGCCATCGGTCCGGTGTTCGGACCGTAGGGGCGCTGTCTGCTATTTGCAACTCACGAGCTTTCGACCATCCTCAACAAGTGTCCAAACGGGCGCGACGCGGACATTGCAGAAGCGCGGTGACCCCTCCGTTACTGCATGTCTCACACCCACAGCTAAGCATTCCGAAGAACGGCGACGCAGACTTAACAACCAAGCATGAAGGATGTCATATTTAGCTATACTCACAATAATCAACAAACGTTTCACTTCATTCCACAAGGTCTTCAGGCCCTCACAAGGTTCAAAAGAGAAAGTGTGTACAATACAATGTTCTCAAAATATGGTAGCTGGTGCAAACATCAGACCGCAATAGCACAGGGTAAACCTCCATATAAGTGCAGGCTTGTAAGGCATGCATGTTTCAGCTGCATTGCTGCCCATGTAACAGTGCCTTTCTAATGTGCAACTAGCTCCTCAGCTGTTGTCTAGGAAAAAAAATTCAAAATGCCGCTGAAAGCTTTCGTTTAGCCATCTGGCCATTGCTACAAAAAGACAAAAATACGTTATTGAATGAGACAGACATTATGCGAGTGATGCTAAGGGGTAGGCCTCCCTGCTCCACTAGAGACAGCTGTCAATAAGGAAAGATGCAAATAGAATTCTGGGACCCGCTGTGCTTTTGTGGGATATTGTGCAAACATTTGGTCTGATATCTGGACAACATGCTCTTCACAGAGCAGTGGAAAAGGATGTCTTGGAGGGAAAAAAAAAAAAAGCAGGCAATGCAAGCAAGCAGACAAATTTCACGTTTGGCCTCAACAGTGCCGTACTAAGCAGCTCTTAGGTGCTTATTTGATTCTCTGGCCCCATGCCTGAAACTGATATTAGACTCATGAGGTGCAGCAGTGGCCGTTGACGATTGGATGCTGTCTACTCTGATACGCCACGCTTCAGGAGGTTAGGAAGAACATGGTGAGCGTCACTGGCTGCGTGCGAAAGGGGGTCGGGACAGGAGGTAGATGTCGCTACTTAAAAGAGAGCAGGAAATCTAGGGACAAACTCCACCACTGCCCAGCGGAACATGCCCAGACGACAGCATGAACCGAAGCAACACTGTTCATTGCTGCCATGTTTGCGACATCACATGGTGTCCAAAATTTTGGTCACCTTTGTACACTGGTTCTGTAGAGTAGGTAGCAATGCTGCAGGGAAGTCTCAATAATCGAGCAGGTACGAAAAATCACTCACTCCAAAAAAAAAAAAAAAAAAAAAAAAACTATCAGCGATTGTAATCCCCGATTTATCACAAGGCACCAGTGGTCATGCTTCCTCACCTCGGGGAGCTTCTGCATCAGAATGTCGGCCATCTGTAGTGCGCCCACCACAACATGGAGGTCCTGAGAGGACAGCATGGCTGCCAGGTGTGAGGCAACAAGTTGGGACCGCAGCACCTACAATTTATTCAATCAAACAAAAGAATATTGCAGCCAGGGATGTCGACTGAAAAAGGGAACAGGTACTTACCATGAGATTAACCATCACCACCAAATTGTGCTACAGTAAAATCTCGTTAATTCGGATTTCACGGGACCAAAAAAAATGTCCGAATTAACCGTATGTCGAATTATTGAGGGCAACGAGACAATAAACAAATGCTTACTACGTCAACACGCTTTTATTTACTCAATGAATTAACAATTCCCGTTTCTGTTTTGCATAAAAGCAGTGCGGAAGCTCTTGTCATCTCATGACTGACTAACGCTTGCAGCGGGCGTCTTTGAGACGTGCTTTTCACTACCGCGCGCACATCCTAATTATTTTTCGCCAGGTCGCCGCCCATTGCGACGTAGACAGTGCTCTACATCTTAGACAGCTTTGCACAGAGTCAAAACGAAACTACCGTTTGGTGCTACTGCGGGCGAAATCGCGGCCGCTATCGACGCGATCATCGATGACCACTACATAGTTACGAAGGCACACCGCCGACGCGCGTACCAACTCAAAACGAAACTATAATACTGTTTGCCCAAACCTCTGCGGACGAAACCACAGCCACTATCGACGCAATCGTGGATGACAACTACGTAGTCATGAACGCACGCGGTCAACGAGCGCACCGAGTCAAAGTGAAACTACTACTGCAACCACTGCAGACAAAACCGCGGCCGCTATCAACGCGATCATGGATGGAAACTACGCAGTGATGAAGGCACGCGGCCAAGACGGTGCAATGCGTGGCGGTAAATGCAAGAATAAAGGCTTTAAAGGCACAAATAGGCACGAAGCGTTCTGACGTTACTGTCATTCACGTACGATTTCCACTGATGACTATAGTGATGCAAAATCCACCGCTTCATTTCGGTGGACTAACGCTGTTCTTGCCCCTTTGCGTTGCACATTTGAGGCAGTCCGCGCACGCCGAACTCAGAGAGTCGTCCGAATTAATCGATGTGCGGACAAATACGTCCGAATTAAGGAGAATTTGATTGCATTAAATAATGCACACACCTGCCGGGACTAAAGGACGGGTACGAATGATCCAACTTTCCTAATTAACGAGGGTCAAATTAAGGAGGTTTGACTGTACCATGCTAAAGGTGTTAAAAACAAATGTACACTGGCACTGCACATTCTATTCTAGTTAAATACCCAGAATTTAAAAAATAAACAAAGCTATGTGAACTAAATCATGAGTGCACAACCACCAGTTGCCTGTTTCATGTAAAATCAAGTCAGAAATATCATACATAAAACCTCATTACTTCGAATTTCAGGGGACGTAAAAAAATGTCCAAATTAACCAAATGTCGAATTATTGAGGGTACCAAGAAAACAACTAAACAAACGCTTGCTACGGCAATACACTTTTATTTACTGAAGGAATCAGCAAATACTGTTTTTATGTAGCACAAAAACAGTGCAGAAGCAGCAATTCTCGTCACCTGACGACTGATCTTAGGAACTCGCAGCAGCGAAGGCCTCGCAACTTCCTTCGCAGAGCAGCCACAGTGTACGTCATTTGAGAAATGCTTCACACTACCACGCGCACATCCCTTATTATTTTTTTGCCAGCTAACTGGTTGCCAACAGATCGTCCGTCCATTACGATATAACCAGAGCTCTTCATCCTCGACAGCTTTGCAACGAGTTAGAACGAAACTACCGTTTGCTGCGACAACTGCATACGAAACCGCGGTCACCATCGGCACGATTACGGATGGCGACTACGCAGTTATGAAGGCATGAGGCCGATTGCGGTGTTATGCACGGCAATAACAGCAAGAATAAGTAAACGATG
Organism: Dermacentor silvarum; assembly: GCF_013339745.2. NCBI lineage: Eukaryota > Metazoa > Arthropoda > Arachnida > Ixodida > Ixodidae > Dermacentor > Dermacentor silvarum. The sequence continues at coordinate 188,873,983 of NC_051155.1, forward strand.
GGGTTACTTGGGTGCAAAAGGGAGTGGCCTGTTCCTCGTTGGGTTGGTGTCGGCGAGCTGTGTGGATGCATCGCGGGATTGCCCACGAAAGGGTTAAGAGCAGGGCACCTGAACGGACAAACATGGTCGTTCCAACTAGCCACCGTTCGTGTAATCGCACACGTAAACGATTAGGCATTGGTGTCCAATACGGGGGCGAACATATTTGCTCGCTATCCAGTCACGCCGAGTCTGGAGTCCTTGATTTGTTGCGCGCCCATCGGCATGTTCTATTCTAAATAATTCAGCTGGCTATATTGGTGTATAAAAGGCGCAATCAAATGCCCTTGTGATTGTCTGATCTACTGTGTTGTCACTCCTTTGTCCCAAGGGCATCTTTGAGACTACACAGGACTTAACGGGCCTCCACACCTGTCAACACGAAGGCGAAGTTGCACAGGAAGTAAACGCAATCTGGTCTTGTCACTCGGCAGAAAAGCCATCACCCCAAATGTCACAAAAAATGTTCGCAAGCAATAGGCGCACCAGCACAGAGGGGCTGTGGTAGCATATGTTCTCAAGAAAAACGATGGCCTTGCAAAAAGGAACACAATGTCAAAGTGAAAAAGACAAAAGGAATGAAAAAAGTCGGTGTATAAATTCTAAGGGACAAATAAGCAAAAATCTGGTAGCGTGGAATTGTTTTTTAGAGAGAAATATCAGCATATAAAATGTTCCTTCTCAACACACCTCTGCCAGAAGGGGTGCAGGGGCACAGTGCACCATGCGCAGCAGAGCTCGCAGGCAACGATGCCGCACGGCAGGTCCTGCCGAACTGCTGTACACCTCGTGTAGGGCCCCAAACAGGGCTCCCATAAAAGCTCTGCCCCCAGCATGGCTCTGTTCGCGAAGCCACATCGCACGTGGATCAGCTGCCGTGGCAGCAGCCCCTCCGCCACTTTGGGACGGCGAAGAGGAGGAAGACGAAGGAGAAGTTGATGAGGCCCCCGTCGCAGTTGCTGAAGCGCCGCCAGAGAGCACTGCGATGCGAAGAAAAACATTTCATTCACACAGTCACAGAGATGTGCTTACGACCTCAAGCAATTTCTAGCTGTGGATGTCTGATATCTCTATTTTTAGAGGAAAACTATGCATTGAGCCATGCTAATTAGTGCATTATAAGTAGGGGTGTGCAAACACCGAATCCAGAGAAATCTCGATATAACGAACTTCAGGGGACCACGGTAAATGGTTCTTTATTCTGAAAAGTCATTATAGTGAAAGCCCCGACATCAAACATTCCGCCCATTAACTTATCAGGTCATAAGTTGTCACCATATGAGCTATCCACGAAGACGACGCTGTTGGCTCTGGGCCCGCGCTGTTGGTATTGTGTACAAAGTGTCATCGTGTGGCAACCCAGCGAGTATGGAGGTTACATTTCTTTGCACACGCAGCTACTACGGCCGCAGAAAGTGCAAATGAGGCGTGTGGGAAGAAGGGCAAAAGAAGGAAGCGACATGCCTCCGTTGCTAGGCGACACTTGTCTGGGCAGGAACATGCACTCGCAAAACCTCATGAGTCGTCGCCTCAGCTAGTGTTCGAACGGTCCTGCGCGTGACAATCGCCACTTCGAGACCTTCCCAGAAAGAACGGCTTGTCTGACTGTTCAGCTCACTCACTGTTACCCTGCATTGGAACGAAAAAGCATGAGTCGAGAGCGAAAGTATTTTGCGGTGATGCCCGACCCGTTGCGCGCTTTCTGGCCCCACTAAGTCCCACTGCTCTACCGAGATGTGCTCTTGAAATATCCGTCCACGCGGGGCCTTTGGGCCCACTGCGCCACTGTAGAGCGCAAGGGCACCGTCCTAAACCAGAGCCGGTTCCATTGCAACGCGCGCCAGCGTGTCATCTGAGGGTTGGGTGGAATGAGAAAGGCGTGCGTGAAAGAACTTGTATGCGCGCGCGGGCGACAGCCACTTCCCTTGTGACATGCTGCCGTCACCAATTCGCTAGATCGTCGCGCTGCTTTCGAGTCTTTTTCGGAACTCGTGGAGTGATTATCAGTGGGCGATTGGCCTTTTGATAAGCGGCCGCCCCGCTTTCCGACGCGCTGCTGCTGCATGCCAGCGTAGGTTTTTTTTTTTTTTTTCTCAGGTTTTCCGGACCCTTGCGCCGCGGCGTCCACTTTCTGCGCCATGTCGTCTGCTAGCCTCCTGTTTCGGCTGCCGTGACTGGATACATGGAAATCTAGGAATCCCAGATTTTTTAATCTGAGTTCGTAGTACTGAAGCATTGTTAACATGACACAGAAACTGAATAACGATCATTATTCTGAAAAGTTCGGTATTCTGAAGTTTGTAGTACTGAAATATTTTTACATTGAAACTACAAGAAGTCAGCAGGGGATTTCTGAAAACTTTGTTAATGTGGGGTTCGCTGTAACGAGATTTCACAGTATTATATTTTGAATCGAATATAGAATATTAGGAAATTTTTCACAAAATTTAATGCTAACAAATTTTAATCCAGGAAAATACGGTGCTGCACATGCTCAGGAGTCTCCTAGCTGTGCCTAACAACAATGTAGCAAGCTATCAGTATGGCCTACTCTTAATAAAGGGAACACCAAATTACAGGTCCATTCTAGTATATGAAGGTCTGAAAAATATTTTTTTTTATCCATAGAATTTGTTGAATAGAATCAAGTGCTTTTCTTTTTTCTTCTGGAACCAATGAATTACCGTATTTACTCGACTGTAACGCGAGTTTTTTTTTCCAGATGTTGGCTACCTGAAGTTGATGATCCTTGGTTACAATCCAATACCGAAATTCAAGTTGTGTAAAAAGTGCAATGATGCACCCAATTCTAATCAACAAGTGAAATGTGCGAGTGAAAGCGCGCGAGGGACGCGCCCTTTCACAGAGAGCGAACGCACAGCGGACGCAAAGACGGCGTCTTCCATTGTGCTAAAGGCTGTGGGGGGATGGGAGGGAGGGAGCAGAGGCGACGTTTAGCTGCAGCACCAAATGCATATATTGCGTTCATGACTACGTAGTTGTCATCCACGATTGCGTCGATAGTGGCTGTGGTTTCTGTCGCTGACACCATGCTTTTTAATTCAGTTATAAGCGAATGTGTCTAATTTATACAGCCAATAAAACTACTATCCTTACTCCGTATAGCTCTACTAATTTGCTATTGCAATTGATGCTTCGCCTTTCGGGCGAAGCTGCCACTTTTTCATGCATCCTGTGGTCTCACATTGCGGTTTTATTCTTATTATTTTTTTATTTTTTCCTTGATAGATGCAACGAAGTCACCCCTCGCATAATTGTAGTCGCGTCACAATCGAGTAAATACGGTAGTGACGTTCAGTTGTACTGGATATCAACAAAGTTGTCAGTTGTGGGTATTGAGGGAGGCGCTGGTGCCATTGCGCAGGGGCTTCACCTTTTCTGCCGTCACGGCTTTTCCCCGTCCCGCGTAACCGGTTCCCGCGGTGGTGCTGCGCACGCAGCGGATGCGCTGAGGAGGGCGCCCTGACGTCACGAGGCGGCCGCGTTTCGGCTGCTAGCGGCAGGAGCGTGGCTCTCTCTTCTCTCCGGGACCAGTGCACGGTACGTACATGCTTTACTCTCGTCCGCCGACACCTTTGCGACTAGGACTGGAGCTCGCGCACGGTGCCTTTGCCCGTGCGGGGAGCGCATACTTTGTGCTGATCCTTTTCCCGACGCTAAGCCGACGAGCGGTGCCATTAGTGCTCGCGCGAGGTCGTACCCTGCCGAACCTGCACTTGCTGAAAGCCTAAGCTGAAGGATATTGCCCGTGCTCTCGCGAGTTGACCCCTTGGTTATCGCCAGAGCAAGTAGCATAGCCGCCGGGACTTTTCCTAGCGGCGTGTCCCAGCTTGAGCCTGTGCTCTCGCCGCGACTTGCTATAGGCGCCTGTTATTGTATTTTCGCCCTGGTGCGGGACCCCTTTGGCTCCCCGCCGCGCAGTGCTGGTGCCGACGGTTTCAGTAAACGGTTTCCGTCAACTCATGGCTCTACTGTGTTGTTTGCGTGCGTCGCTTGGTAGCGCCTTGCGGCCTCTGAGCTCGCTGCGCGAGTAGTGCTGGAGGCGACGGCTGACGCGGCCCTGTGGCTCGCTAAGCTCGAACCCGCGATGGTTGGTCTCCTGTGAGACACCAAGAACCCACACAGTTTAACAGTGGACCTGTGTTTTGTGGCAATCTTACATTTATTGTATAGAAAGTTTTGCTTTTCAGTTTTTCAACAAAATACAGAAGGACCGTCCCACCTTCACAGCAGGTGAGTTATCGCACAGCCAATCTGCACGAGAGACAAATGACTGCGCATCACATGAGTGAATCACCGCTCCATGCGTAGCCAGCGCCCACAGTAAAGAGCAGGCATCATCTGTACCATTTCATTGTCAGGTTCGGCGTGACTTGCTACTGGTCAAGTATTCTGAAATCTGGATGGTCAAAGGAAGTTATTTCGACAGACCCGAACGAACCTTATATGACAGAGGCGGACTCAGACACTGCGGCGCCGTTGTGCGAAGTGCCGAATTCTAGCGCTGAGTGTGCGATCCCCGCATTGGGCCAATGTTGGGGAGCACTCGCAGTGACAAAGTCTACTCTTGTGTCAGGTGGGGCAGCCCGTGCATGGGGCGCGCTCGGCACTCCAAAAACGAAGTGAAACGCTGGAAAGCATGAGGAGCTCCACGACACATGTGACACTTGGCACTGCGCCGGTCTCTACACCAATATATATCGAATATTTGGAAAATCTGATACAAGATATTCGATACATGAGCCGAATTATTCCAACTTTCACTATTCGATTCAGTGATATTAGAGTATTTGCACACCCCTAAAATCAGGTGTATTCAGACAGCACCCCAGTGCTTAGGATGAAACCACGAAAGAATATACCGTATTTACTCGGGCAACGAATACATTGATTTTTCCCCAGAACTGATGCAAAATGAGGAGGTGTGTTCAGCCAAATGTGCCAGACTCACTCTGGGCCATGCCCTGGTTGGTGACCCTCTGCACAGGCCTTGCAGTGCCAGTGTCCTCATTGATCTGCTGCATCAGGTTGAAGTCGAGTGTGTAGGTCTTTCCCATCGTGGAGAGGCTGATCTCATCCTCGCCTGACTGGTGGGCCGCCTGTGCAAGGCAGGGGCAGATTTGCAAGGCTTTCCTCCTAGCCAGGGTTCATACCAGCTTTTGCAGAAAAAAAATAATGGGTTTTCAAGGACTTTCAATGCCCTGACAAAGCATTTTGTAGGATTAAAACACTACTATGTATGTATGAAAGATTGAAAACAAAACACTGTCTTAAACGACAAGCATAAATTTATTGTACATGGATGCTAGCAAAGCCTTCTTACATAAACTATCGCTAGCAAAGACAAACAAGATGGCTTTCCACCTCAAAAAATGCTAAATAGATTGGATTGTCTTGAGGTGCATAAACCTTGGGGTCAGGTACATAAATAAAAGCTACTAAGCTACAACTATCATCAACTTTAACGCCAATTGCATTGTAAAAGAGCAAGAATAGCAGTACAACACATGGTACTATTTATAACCAGATGCAGCAAACTGCAGCCAGCTATCACTACAGCCTATGAAACCTTGAGCAAGACAATTACGGTATTTGCCACCCAACACTTCATCCGCATACGCGGCAAAAGTGCCCGGTGCTAAGACTGGGCTCTACATTAAAGATGAACCTCACAATAACAAAATCTGCAACGCGAAAAAATTCACTTTCGCAAGAATTCCGTTGTTACGAAATGACAGCACATAAGAGTCGAACCCACTTCTAATGATCCCAGATATAACGATCTATCGGTTACAACGACCACATTTCAGTGCATTCACGATTTTCTGACCCTGCCTACATACAGAAACTGCTTCCAGATATAACGAACATTTTTTAAATCGCATAACTGTTACAACGAACGCTTCGAACCCGGTCACGGTAAAAAAGAGGGCACACACGAAGTGCCAAAGCACCGAAGTGCAACCAAACTGGGCGCATGGGAGCGCGCACCCCCCTCCAGACCAACCGCGACGAGATGCAACCTTCGAGATATGCGAGCGACGCCTCGCGCAGATTTCGGAAGCTGCGAAGAAGGTCATGCGGCGTCACAAGTTTTCAAGGCATGCCTCCAGGGCGGAGGTGTGCCACGTACAGAACAAACAGCATGGCTCGGGGTGCGCACTGGCGTTATGACGATGCCATCATGCGATCGGATGCCATGACGGCATCACTCTCGTTCTTGTGCAATTGTCCGTGCAGCACAATGTGCATTACGCCTGTTTCAACTATTTGGAATGACCACCTATGCCCTTCCACCAAGGCCGCTCAAGCGCTCGTGTTAATGTGGCCCGAGTCGCTGCACCATGCACTGCCGCCACGCAATGCTGCAAAGGGTCGGCATTTACTACACCGTTGTTAGGATATCACTGTTCCGCGGCGCTTTGTTTACGTGTTGCCGATTGCTGATAATGGTTCACGGTGACGCTTTACCTTTCGAACATGGCATTTTCTTTTTCCGCCCGAAGTGACATAGATAACGTAATTTTACAGCTCTTGTGTGGCTCACGCACAGTCGTAATGCTGAGAACTTCGCAGAATAGAGCCATGCCGCAGTAGTTTCTCAAGTTTATGCTTCTGGCCAACTAAAACACTTCGCTAACCGGGCACCGTTTTGAAAGCTACACGACACCAAATTTTCTTCATTGGATGTACGTTTTTAATAAAAATTTACAGCTAGGTGCAGGAACGCACCGGGAACAAAAATGACACTGAAAATATGGTTTTAGGACGAAAGTACTGCTGAATTGTAACACAGGGTTCGTACAGGCTTCCAAGAAAAAAATTCAAGGACTTTTCAAGGACCTTTCAAAAAATTTTAATATTTAATACGGTAGGCCACACGTTACATTTTATTGGACAGAAGAAAGGAAAGTGATTTTACTTAGTGCACGTACAGTTTCATTCGACTAGATGAAATTTTGAAGCTCAGGGCAGGTCTTTCAGTTTCTTTTCTATTTGCGTCTTAATGCTGCTGAGTTCTTCAGCTTTCACTTTTGCGGTCTTTCTCAAGCTGTTTGATTTCACCACATGCGTCATGTCACCAGTTCTCTCAGCCTTTTCTGCATATCCATCTGCAAAGGCCGTTAAATCGGCAACAACTGCCTCAAGCTTCTTTTTCTTCGTCTGCAACCCTTCAACTTCTTCCATGATTGTGCGCCTTTTTGTCTGCTTTGAGTTTTCCTAGTACCGTTTCTTTTCGGATTCCAAGTGTGCACCGTAATGCTGCCTCGCTGCGGACACGGCTATTCCGAGTTCTTTTGTTATAGGAACATTCAAAATTCCACCTGCCCTGTCCACTGCATCACATATATTGCGCTGTGAAATGTATGACAAACCTTTCAGATTCTCTACGAAGATCTGGCGTTACTGCAAGCACGCCATGGCTATGCTACAGGGTCCGATGTATCGATGCAACCAAAAGTTTGTAATCGTCGTTGATGAGCCAGGCGCTTTGGAATTTACATTTCCCAGGCATTATTCTGAACTATGCGCACCACAACCGAAACGGGGGGAAAAAGCAAACAAAGTGTCGAGGGCATCGGAGTGCACACGCACAGATAAACAAAGCACAATGTCGCCAACAGACAACGCTCAGACTATGAGGCTGTACCTGTGTTTAGTGGGTTGCCAATAAATCCAGCCCAAGGCCCCCCCAAAAGTTAAATACTACCAAATTCAACTGTTCAGATTCATGTAACTGCTTTTTCATTACAAACAAGGATGATGGCACAACTTGTATTTTTTCAGAGGAGATCTAGACGCTCTAGCCTCATAGTGGCCAGCAACTTATGGCTTTCGGCCAACCCCGAAGTCGAAGCAAGCCAGAGGGAAAAAAAATTGCGCGGCAGACGTGCGCTCGCCTCTTCCTCGCGCAGGAAGTTTGACTTCGCGGTCCCGGCGTTGCGGAAGGCAATGAAGCTTGCTGGGACCACCCTTAACCGCCGTACAATGTGAGTTGCACAGTCGGACCCCATGAAAACCCTAAGAATTCAAGGGTTCTCAAGGACGGAAAAGAAATTCCAGGGCTTTCAAGGCCTTGAAAATGGAACTTAGAATTTCAAGGGTTTTCAAGGACCTGTGCGCACCCTGTAACAGCTGATGTCAGCAAATGCGGTTAAATTTTTTGCATTTTTAACAGTGAGTCCATATATAACGAACTACTAATATAACGGTCACTTTTTGCAGAACTATCAAGCTCGTTATAAACGGGTTAAACTGTATAGGGTATGCATTACAGAACGAAAAACTTTACTGTCAAAATTCCGTTAGCCTATTTTGGCAAGCCTTGCTTGAGGATATCGAATTGCACTGCCAACAGCACAAAGCGCGCCCCCCCCCCCCCCCATGCGTCGATCAGCAGTGGCGCGTGCCATTGCCGTGGAGCAGTATTCTCGGTTGATCACTTTCACAGATACGATCACTTTTGCGAGATTTTGTGTAACTCAGGCACCAGACGTGGTGCACAGCAGTGTTTTTCCAGTGCACGTGGTCACTGTAGACGCCGACGTGACCAGTGCCCAGCGTGAAAGTGATCGTATCTTTTATCCCTAAAGGTGATTGATCAAGATTACGGCCCCTTCGTGTAAATCTACATCTGACACCGAAACCGCATGTGACCCTGTCAGGTGGCACTGAAACCACATAATGCATTGAATCCTATGGCCGTTCGCCAGGGATACAAAATATTTTGTTGCGAGAATTCTTTGTCGCAAGATTTCGTTATTGCAGGTTTCGACTGTGTATGCAAGAAAAGTTTACCAGCAAATCATGTGCCAGAAAATATAAGCCAGCGTTCACATTGCCCAAGCTGACAATTGTCTCATTAACTGCCAAATCACAAGAAGTCACACAATATGACGAGTCATAGATTTCCTAGTCTGCAGTATGTCGCGTAGCAATTTCTGTGAAATAAATGAAGCCCATGATCTGCGTAATTTAAAAGCCTTGATACCACAACACCCAGATCATTTCTAAATGCCTCGTTTTAGCCAGATACCATGGCACCTGCCTCAATGATTTTGCAGTCGATGGAAGAATATGGATGCCAGAGCCCTCGATCATCCCGCCACTTCCATAGCACTGCATCAGTTTGGTGGGCATTCGGCTTCACTAGAAGAGAGTCCACCACGAAGATGCCATCCTGGGGCAGAACTGGCATTAGCTCCCTGCAAAGGAAGTGCACGCCATTTCACCCAACATCAACAGCTAACATGGGAACTTCATATGAAAGAACAAGCATTTTTTCAGTCAAGTTTACTGACCCATGAAAGGTTAATCAAGTCGTGAATGTAACCAAGGGGACAGTGTTCTGTGCACTGCTGGTGGCAGGGTAATGGCACCCACCGCTCCAGTTTACCCCGCATCCCTTTGAGGGAGACTCTACAATTAGAATGGTTTATCTGGTCAAAATTTCCTATTCTTTTTTCCGCAGTCCACAGATGTTAATTATCATGTGGGAAATATTGCAAAGAAATGTCAAGTTTTAAAAAAATCTAAAAGAAAATAGGGTGTTGAGAGGTGTAGATCATCTGGCTGTCCTTAACGCAACACTGCCATTTTGGAACCCTCGTAATGAGAAGACATCAGAGCATCAGATAGCTGCTGTGCTGTATTTCACTATACAAAAAAAGCAAAAGAAGCTCCCAGAAAGAGGAACTAGAGTGGCGATTCGTTACTACTGCCATGTGTTCCCAGGAAGTGCTCCAAGTGACTGACGCGTATTTGGATCTGTTGTAGTGCACTTCTTGCGCATTTTGACAACAGCGAGCAGTGCATTTCTCCGGCTACTCCGGACACCTTAAAAAAGGAATCAAAGCAGCCTATCACTTACGCTATCAGCGATGTTATCTCGTACAGCTCTTGAGGACTCCTTGGAACAAGCTGAGACATTGGAGGCAAAAATACGCAGAACTGCTTCAGTTGAAAAGAAGTGCACTTCACATTTTTTGAGGTTTCATTTCAATGTGATGAAAACAAAAATGACGGATGTGATGGTTACCTCTATGTCATCTCCTAGCGGATCAGAATTGCCCATCAGAAGAAAACGTAGTGTCTCAGCAATGTCTGTAATTGACAAAAAAGAGCAATCAACTTGGAACCAAGAAAACTGGCATTAATTTAGTACACTCCCCTCCCCGCATGTCCTAAGCATGTCATAATGGACAGGCTACTAAGCATGGCTATGAGGTTGGCACTTTGCCAGACTTGTATCATGCCTCACGAACCACAGACCGTGCAGCTCCATTGCAACTGTGCTTTTACTGCGTGGTTGTTCCTATTTGTGTGTACCTTGAAGTACTTTAAGAGGACTTGCTTCTGCCTTTATAATCTCCACTGGCAGCATAGTACGCTTGGTTTTTTAACAATAGGTGTTCCAGCAATAACCAATGCTGAATTCCAATGGAAGCTTTAGAGAAGTCCGCAAACTGTCGTAGAGCGCCATCTTCTGGCAGAGAGCACTCTCTCCAAGTCTTCATTTGGAACACTCGTGCACGACCAGATACAGAAGTACAGTCGCCGACCGATTTTCGGCACTTTACGGGGACAGAAAAACAGTCCGAACAAATCGAAATGTCCGAAAAACTCATTCACCCTAAAAAAGAAAATTTATTAGGCTTAGAGTGGCATAAAAAAAAATATTTAATAATGTCCTGCCTCGTATTACGCTTGGAGGCGATCAGATTTCCTTGGATTTGCGCAAGACTGACGTCTCCGCATACAGTCGACAAGAGCGTCACCGCGTTGGCGATCTCCGTCAGCGGAGATTGCCATGGAGATCGAAGAAATGAGCCCCGTTACTTCGCATGTGGCCTCCATGATCAGCTCCGACCTTCCCATTCGGCGCTTAGCCCAGCGGAGAAGTGTAATCTTGCTAACTCCATAACTGTTCAGCAACGGGGCGCACTGCCGGAGCCTGATTACGGAGGCCACGATTCGCACCATTTGGATCTCGCGAAGGCAAAGGAGGTGGCGCCAATCCCACAAATGCGAAGGCATACATGTCTCAGAGGCGCACACACCACAAACAAAATAGCAACCAAACTTTAAAAAAATAATAATGATAAACAATAGATTTTGAAAAGTGATTATGATGATAGTGCTGACCAAAGAAAGAAATAAAAGAAAAATTATCATCTAGAGCGTTTTGTCAGCTAAGGAAAAACAGGCATGGCCTCCGGAACGGGATGATGGCGTGCGCTCTCTATTCATAGCGTACGTCTCTCAATCTTAGAGTCTATAGAGCGGGCCACTGGAAGCCAAGTCTGGGCAAGCCAGCGGGAAATCCAACATGGCGGCCTCCCAGAACGAGCAGCGTGGCTGGGAAGGAGCGATTTAGTCTGGAGAATCGAACTTTTGGGCCTAAATTCGTCCTAAAAATCGGTCGCAAAAATCCATTAGCTCTATGGGAACCCTGACGGTGCATTTATGAAGTCCGGAATATCCAACAAGTCCGAATTTTTGGAGTCCGAAAAATCTGTCTGCGACTGTACTGGCATTCCTTTCTCGGGACAAAGCCCATTTGTCATCTGGGTTTTTGAATGCCAATGGTTTAGAATAAGTGGCAAACCTTATCACCTGGCCCACCACACCAGTACCTGACTGCTCTTGTGGCATGATGAGTTGTACGACACTTGTACACCAATGCTGTTCTGTCTTGCCTGCTCATCTGACTGCACGAATAATCTTAGTCAAAAGCCACTGAAAGAACTGTCTATAATTTTTCTTTTGCTTTTTCTGAAATTTTTATAAGCTTTTCTTGGCTTTTGTACTTTCGAATTTTGATCACTTATGTTTCTGTTTAGAAGCTGAGGGCTGGGCAAGTGTAAAGCTAGGGTACAAGGTGTACAAGAAATATAAGTTAAAGAACAATTACTAGCATAGTCAACGTATTTCTGCCTGTCTGAAAACAAGCTTTAGTTCTGAAAAAACTCAGATGACAAAATTAACCTTATAACACATTCTGATTTCCGTAGAAAACAGTTGTATGCAGATTAGCAAGAGTCAAAAACAAGCTAGACTCTTACATAAAATTTTGCAGAGAGCATACTTGAAATCCAGCAAACAATCCTGCATAATCGCAGAAGCATTTATCACAGTTCAAATAATACAAGTTTTCTGTCAAGGACCCTCGTCCCTCTCCAGCTTACAATAAATAGTGCCTTACTGTTGTTTAGCAACTGCACTGCAAGATGTGGGCAGGCAGCGCAGAGCACAGCCAACATACGGACCACCATTACAAAGGTGGCCGATGACACTGGGGGTGGCGAGAGGGCAAGGAGACCCTGCGCAGCCGGTAGCAGCCCCTGGGCAGCGACCTCCTGGAGAAGAGGTGCTTGAGCTGCCAAGCAGTCCACCAGGCGTGCCAGGGCCAGACAGGCCGACTCAACCGACTTGCGGTCTCCATGCGAGAGGCGGCCACTCAGCAGCGCTACAGAGTCCCCCACCAGTGGGAACTCGTCAGCTGTCAGACTCTGGCAGCAATTGGCAGCCACTGTCAGCGCTGCCCGCTGAGCACTCATGGAGAAGAAGTCCAGGTATGTGAGACACGCCGACACCCCACGCTGCATTCACCACACGGGGAAAAAACAAAGGCACTCGTTTAGCCCTCAAGCATGCATCGATTAGCTCCGACACAGTTCAACCTTGATACAGTGAGCCTCATTTGAACGAATTTACAAATTATCCAGATTTCGTTTTTTCTTTTCAAATCTTAGCTTTGTTGAAGAATATGTTCTATTAAGTGTAGACCGCTTATAATGTAAGTCGCCAGAGTCGCGAATATCCGCGCTATAACCAAAAGAACGATTTTCAAGGCCTGCGCATATGCAAAACATGTCAACCAAGCAGCCGCACGAATCCGAGAATCGAAGCGTGCGACCGGGAGTTTCGCATTTATTTAAATTTACAAACGAAAGGTTAATGTCTTATTACCCGCAGTCTTTGCGTGAAGCAGACAAAATAATAATTTTAAAAAATAAAAAAAGAGGGGGGGGGGAAACAGAAAAAGGGGAAAAAAACGGCGGCCAAAATTTCAGGCGCAGTACAGTGTCTCATTCGATTTCTCGGGCTGATCCGCGCATGCACGGTGTCGTAAACATGGCTACCACGAACCAGAGGCCATATTCTGAAACGTTTCACTCCAGCGATAGTTCACCTAGGCGATAGTCACGTTCAGTAAATCAACCGGCTGCTTACCCGCGACATCAGCATGCACTACCACCACAGCGCACTTGAATGCTTTGCAACACACGAGAGAACACACCATGCAAGTGCAGAGCGGCTCGGGTGTGTTTTCAAATGTATCAGCCGCAGTACAACACAGGCGTGTTCATTTATTCAATGTATGTCGGGAGCACCCAATGACACCGTGACGTCTAAATGACGTGCACCGGAACTACTAGATGGTGCGATTTATTTTCTGGTTTAGCTCAACCAGCCTATCAGCGCACGCCTAAAGGAGAAAGGCAAACTATCGCCGAAGTGGAACGTTTCATAATAGGGCCCCAGGTTGCCACCACTTCACTTTTGTTATCAAGGTGGTTTCTACGCTTTCCATGTGCCATACAGCCATTGCAACGCATTTCGTTGACTCGGCACCAAAGCACAACTTTGGTCGCCGACGAGGCTCACTGGTTAGGAATCGCCGGTGGGAATGTCCGGCGGCATGCCGTTGCAGGACGCTCGCCCTTGATGTGTTCGTACCCGTGCACAATTACACAGAGACTACGCATGTGATCCGGCGCATGAGCTTAACTGACAGCAACACGTATGAAGCGGAGTTTGATTCCTCGGGCCATCAGCTGCGGAAGCTACTGGGAATGCCTACCAAGTTTGTAAGTTTGCGCACTGGCTGGAACGGCGGAAGCTCACAAGTGCACATAAAGGCTAATAGCTCCAAAATAAATTTATGGAACACTGCTTAACCCTTTGCGGTCCGTTGTTGGGCAGGGCCCGACAACGCAACACGGCTGTAGCGGTCCGCTGTCGGACACCGCCCGACAAGGGTGTTTCGGAGGTTAAATTTCGCGGTTTTTCTCACTGCGATTCGTGCGCATTCTTTGTATACATGATGCGCCATCTCTTGACGGATAAGTAAACTTTGTTTGTTGAAGTTTACTTATTTATGCACTAGGGTGCAGCACAATGTTCAGCACGGCTTCTGGATACCAGAGCGTTCTCACTTGCGCGCGGAACCGCACGTTCCCGCGTTTCGCTGAGAAGCATGACCACCTTTTCACCGCATGCATTTTACGATGGTGCATTTAGTGAAAGCGATGATGACTTCAGTGAGGAAGAGAATTATGTGCCTCCATCAGATAGTGGTGACAGTGATTCAACAGAAGCGAGTGATGAAGACGACGGCGGCAGAGACATTTTGTCGAAATACAATGAAATGGTGGCAAAAGCTTTTTTTTCTGGCTTATAGAGGTTTCTATTGTCAATAGCTTCATTTTGAGGCGCACACAGCTGCAGAATCGTGGTGAGCTAGAACAGCGACACCTGCAGTACCGCCGCAACCTCATCCAGCAGCTGGTGGGTGATGTGAGGGCTAGAGCCAAAAAGCGGGGCCCGTCTGCGTGGCAGGAGTGCGAGGAAAAGCTAGATGGGAGGAGCCATTTCATCTACAAGCTCCCAGGCCGAAATAGGAGAGACTGTGCCGTTTGTAGCGATCGAAAAACAAACGGAGGCAGGAGGGAACTGTGTTTTTCTGCAAAACCTGTAGTAACAACCCTGGCCTGCACCCAGAAAAATGCTTCGAGCGGTATCACACGCTGCTCAAACATCGGTAGAGGAGCTGCCTGCAGAATGCAAGAGAAAAAATAAATATCCTGTCAGTTTTTCTTGCACAGTTTGTGTTTTTCTTCGCGACACCACAAACTGGCAAAACAGTTTCAGACCAGGACAGCCGGAAAGCGGGTAAAAGTTTCAGACCGCAAAGGGTTAATCTGACAGCGTCCAATGCGTGATATCTGTCCTTCACGACACACATTGCGACTGGCTGCACAAAAACTGAAGCCGCGTTCTGTGCAAAGTGCACCGCTGATAAGCAGTAGAGCGAAAGGCTTCTCCGTTGCCTAGGCAACCACCGTGCGCCCACATTGAGCTGCCGCCACTTTTTTTTTCTTGAGTTTTTTTAATTATTGATTTTTTGTTCGTTCCTTTGTTCGTTCCACGTCTCATTTCCCTCGTTGCTCTCCTCTCCCATCAGCAGGGCGCACCTCGCTGAGAAGCATGTTCACTGCCGCACTTGGATTTTCCCGCGAAAGCCACATTATAACCGGTATTTCGTTCTGCACAATAAACTGTTACATTATGAGTGGTCTATACTGTAGTATGCAAGGCTACTCAATGAAGTATCCTTGTCTCCGAGTTTCTCTTCAATGTCTGCATGCATCGTGAGTAGGCACATGGGCCTTTGCAATTAAAGTGCATGAATGTAAACATGCACACACACACATGCAGACTGTAGAGCAAAACATACCACTCATACCAACACTCAACATACTAGCATTCAAGTATGAAACCTATGTGCTGCAGGGCTCATTTCTTGAGCACCATGAGCTTTTTCACAATAAGCAAATCTGCTGAAACGAAGAAAACTACAAGAAAGAACTGCATCCAAGTCTTCACAATCACAAACTAAAAGGAGCAACAAATATTCTGGCAGAACTCATCTCACGATGACTGAAGTTAGTGCGATTAGTATTCAAGCAATGTAGTAATTGTAATGTAATGTAATTGTAATAATGTAATTGCCAATGCAGAAACGTGTCAAGCATGAGGCGTGTACTGCAGCCAAGCTCCTCCCTTGCGCTCCCCTCTAGACACGCTGCACCACCTAGCAGTGCACGCACAATGTCTCCCTTTTTTTTTTTTGTGCAACCGCCAATCTGCCGGGGCGGTTGTGTTTTGCGAAACCTCCGAAGAAGCCTCCAAGGTGTGTGGCACACTGGAGTGTTGGTTTCAGCGAGCAAGTCCCGTTGCCATTAAACCGGCTCACAGCTATGGCAAGCCAAGGATGAAGCATTCATTTATAGTAGTTGATGTGATAAGCATTCCTAGGATAATTCATGCACATGCCTACGGCTAAATGTGTATCTATGTCTCTAAACATTCTCCTGCTAACCTGGGTTCTCCCGCAAACCTGAGGGAACGGGGCCCAAACCAAATGTTGGACCAACTTGGGTCACTGGGAATTTGGCTTTGTATATTTATGTGCCGCTCTTCAACGAACCTGCTTGAAGCCAACATGGATCACTGGAGATGCAGGACTGGGTACGTGGCATGGGTACATACGCCGTCCCGCATCTCCAGTGACCCAGTGCGTGTGCTGCTCTTCATTGAAAATCTTTGACACCAACTTCAGTAACTAGGTAATGGCCACTAAGAATGTGCCGCTCTAAAACGACAAAAAGATTGACAAAACCCAATAGCATTTAGCACTGAATCAATATAGCTACACAATGTATTGCCACAGTGAATAGTGGTGCAAGGCTAGGATAGTAAGAGGGGACGTGGGTTCTAGAATGGTAAAAAAATGGCCGATAACTTAATTTTGATAAAAACACATTTTAGGAATGTTTGTGCCTTCAAGCACCTGCCCTCAAATTATTAACGCTGCTTTCGATCGGTAAATAGGACAAAAAACTCAAAACGCCATGTGAGCCACGAAATGACCTGTGACAGGCAAAGTTTGACAGGCGTGTGCAACTTCCTGCACACGCCACGGGCGCAGACACCAGCTCACCGCGGTCATCTTGGCCTTGTTTTCAAGCTGGTTTCTTTGTGCACATTTTGCGCCAGCTCATAATGGCGCCGATCAAAGTGAATGACCACTCTTGTCCCTTTTCCGAAGAGTGGTTCGGAGCGCATGCGCACAAGCTAAGCCTCCCGTCTCGCGCCTCCCATTGGCTGGCACGAGACCGAAGTGCACCGTACTTTCGTCTTGTGGTGATATGTCCGGAGACGCTCACCTAAAGAAGACATGTCAAGCTTACAGAAAAAATGAAAGCGTCCATGGAATGCGCAGCTAAGATCGCGTGCAACGGCAAGCTGCTAGAACCACTCCTGGTGCTTCCGAAGCACATTCTACCGATGACGTTGATTCTACTAGGGCCTAGCTGCAGCACATCTGGTGTCATCGGATCGACAGCCGGTGCAACCAGCCGCATCCAAGACTGCACTGATACGGAATACTATTCAGTGGGCGAGTCGGCCAAGCACGCGAAAAGTGCAGCGATCCTGAAGGACTGTCTGGCATTGCAGTGCGCAACAGAGTGAAAATCCAACCTGCAAGACGTCTAACTGGTGAGTGACAAGGAAAACAGCCCCAAATCTGTCACTGTCGACTTAGCCGTGATAACACGCTGCTTGGGATTGCAATTTTCCCCGAGCGCAGCACAAAAGGCATGACCTTGTAAAAGAAAGAAAGACGGGCTGTGGTGGAAGCTTGTGCTCTCTTGTCGAAGAGCATTTCTCGCCTCTGAGGGTAGCCGATGATGCTGGTGCCAAAATAA
The DNA here is from genome assembly GCF_013339745.2 of Dermacentor silvarum. Lineage (NCBI taxonomy): Eukaryota > Metazoa > Arthropoda > Arachnida > Ixodida > Ixodidae > Dermacentor > Dermacentor silvarum. The sequence continues at coordinate 188,891,601 of NC_051155.1, forward strand.
CGCCTTTCAATGTGAACTTGCATGCAATGAAGGCAATCAACAGCATCAGCAAGGGAGCAACAGCTCTGTCACACTTTTTCGCCACTATGAACGTTTCACTTCGTGGCCTGCACCACTAGTCTTACCAGGGCCACGTGAAGGTTATGGTAGAAGCCTGCAGGGCGAGTGCTACTCAGTGCGAGACCGCTAGCACTGCTCGCATTAAAGAATTGTACGCGGAGTTAGGTAACCCAGGAAACATCCGACGTTATTGACGATGGCAGCTGGCTGACTCGTGGACATAGCTCCCACATCTTTGTAGGTTGTATAATTGAATGTACACTGGTCTCATGACAGACCATATTTTGTCCAACTTTTGCCAGGGCTGCAACCAGTGGGACAAAAGAAAATGAAGGAAATGCTGCCTAGCTCATCCAGCATGCCCCACTGTGCCAGAAAAACAGATTGTAAGGCTAGCCAGATGGAAGTGGAAGCAGCCCTGTGCTTGTTCCAGCGGTCATTAGAGAAGCATATGCTTCGCTACACGACTATGCTCTCAGATGGCGGCAGCCGAACATTCCATACCCTGACAGAAGATTAAATCTACGGCTACATAAAAGTGCAAAAAAAAAAAAAGAATATCAACCTGGTACATAAGTGCATGGGAGCTGCCTTGCACACACTTGTAGACAAAAACAAAGCTCAAGGTGAGACACTTAGTGGTAAAAGAAGGCTGACAAGACAAAATTAATAAATCACTTCCTACTATGGCTATGCCTTGAGGAACCAAAGAAGCGATGTGCCAGGAATGCAGAAGGCTATGAGGCCACACTGCAGCACATGCTCTCGACGGACAAGGCACCTAGACACGACTTCTGCCCTTAAGGCCCAGAGTCATGGTGCAAGCTGTGGCTAAGAACGAGGAGCCCCCACCACATAAGAACAGCCTGCCGGATTTTATTTGTGAGGACACTGCAGCCTAGTGTTTAGGTGTATTAGTGATGAAGCCCTGTTGCGGCGATGCAGTGATGGGATCACCAAAAACTCCAATGAAAGCCTGCACGCCATGATTTGGGAGCAGGTCCCAAAATATCAGCATGCCTCACTGTGCATGCCTCCCAGCCCCTGAAAGGTCAAGGGCAGGGGCTGAGGCGATCAGCCACTTCAACCAGGGTGTGACAAAGAGCAACACCCAAATTGCCGAGAAGCTGGGCTACAGTACGGGGAATTGCTTAGTGTGCCACAGACAAGAGCAGGCTTCGAAAGTGCCAAAAGGAGCATCTAGACAGTAGTGATACCAAGGCCAGGATTTCAAAACTGCACAAACCAGCAAATGACTCTGCATACAGCCCTGGCATGCCGTAGAGCAAAGTGTTTGTTGCATGACAATAACCAATTAAGGTCATTCATTAAATATTCCATGTGTGTTTGTATAAGTTCATATGTCTATGGCAAGGCTACCTCATAAATTTTTCTATTCCTGAAGTGGTAGCACATGAAGTGGTACCAAACTACACCTTGCAGCTGGTACATCCCTTCATTCTCAGCTCTTCCCCTCCGGCCGCTGCGTCGATGACTGCCAACTCAACACACACACTGTTAGTTTCGAAAGTCACTTTCAGCTTGCAGAATATCTGAGTCCATTCTGAAACATGTGTAACCCAGCGGCACAGCACCTTCAGTTCGGCATCCCATATCCGTCGAAACTCAGTGAAAAGATCAGAGTGTCATCCACACTTTCTTGTGAATGTGTAATGGACTGGGAGGCCTTTCACATTCTTGAAGTAGAGTGGCGACCTGTCTTGCCGAAAACAAACAGCCGCAATTTGCAAGAGCCATCCATAGGTGCTGCAAGCAAAACAGAGCACCCTGCTCATTTTTCCTCCATGGCACAAACTGCCCTTCAGATTCAAGCTCATTTGACAGCATCCACCACAACAGCACAGTTTCAAATTTGTCAGCACTAAGTATTTTCGACGCCCGAGAACTGACTGCGCCTCCTTTCAGGGGTGCGGCGCAGTGTTCAACATATCGAACATGGCGTTCCACAGGAATTCAATGTACTACACGTATTACTACATCGCTACATGGGATTTTCAAAGGGATATTACAACTGTTCGATACAGACAATTATTTGACATATCCAGGATTGACTGTATAACCATTTGGTGGACATTCAGGGAATTGGGGCACCAAACAGTCATTACGAAGAAAAAAATATCTTTCTTACCGCGTGCAGGATAGCTTTACTATGCCGCCGAGACAACATCTCCAGTGCGGTCAGAGATTGCTCAGCAACATCCATGCACTGTATGACTTGAAGCTGCAAAAGATGCATTACCAAGGCATAAAGTACCACAAAATAGAACCAATAAAGTAAAAAAAAAAGCACAAAATTTTACACTGAGCACGCACTGTCGGCAAAGGTTAGAAATGCATAGGCCAGATAACCAGTGGACCATTAGAGTTGCAGAATGGGTGCCAAGGGAAGGGAAGTGCAGTTGAGGACGGTAATGGAAGGCTCGTTGAGTATTGACTGCATAGCTCAATGCGTGCTGAAGGTCGTGACAGTCTTACTTTTTTTTTTTCGCAACACAAATTTTTTAGATAGTCATTTTTCAAGTTACCTTCACACCAAGCACACTTATGGGGTAAACGAATAGCCACGCCATAAATTTATAAAATATCAAGATAAAAATGCGAGACTGTCTCGACCTGCACTGTAGTCCAAGGAACGTGACAAAAAAAACAGAATCAAAATAGGCTAAACGGTAACGAAGAAATCAGCTCCAGAAACTGAGCAGAAAGGCGAAAAAATAGTTTTGAGAAAACGGCTCTCAAAGTTGCACCTTCTCTTCAGTTCTCTAAAACGCACCAAAGTTGTAATCTTTGATGTGTTTTGTGACGTGGGGCTTCTTGGACATGTGGCCTCTGGTCTGCTGAGCCTTCGTTCTGCCTTTTTCATGTTTGTATGGCATTCTTTACTGCTGCTCTACAAAGAGCATGGTGCCTGGGTTTCAAACCAAGTGAGGTGCAGAACTATGTGGGCATAAATATACAGTAGTTCTAGCGTTGTATCTGCAGACTGACTCATTGATAGCAGCCTATAGTGCAGTCAGTGAGGCATTGTTTTCTTTTGGTAGAATCGACCATGTTACTGAATGAAGGCTCTCAGCAACCTTCTGAATCTTCCATTGACAATGGCTATGGAGGTTAGGAGAGCCACTGATAGATAGGCAGCAATGCAGCTGCTAGGTGCTTTCCAGCCTGTACTTTTGTATCATGCCTCACTTCTACAGCCAGGTGTCTGTGCCAGCCCAAGTGGCCTAGTGAACAGAGCTCATGATGAGGTTCTCTTTATGAAGGGGTGGTATGATAGGTATTATTACTAGATATCGTGACATTACGATAACAGAGTCAGCGCGCGATGTGCTATGTCGCGGGTCGATCTGAGGTGCCGATGTGCGAAATGCCTGGTCGCGGGTCCGCGGAATAGACGCTCGACGAGCAGTCCGAGGTGCCGATGCGCGAAATGCCTGGTCGCGGGTCCAAACGCTCGGTAAGCTCAATCGCGCAGTCCGAGGTGCCGACGCGCGAAATGCCTAGCCGCGGGTCCGAGGAATAGACGCTCGAGGTGTCGACACTCCATGAGCGATGTGCCGACACGCGAAATGCCTAGCCGCGGGCTCGAGGAGTCGACGCTCGAGGTGCCGACGCGCGAAGTGCCTAGTCGCGGGTCCGAGTCGACACTTGATGAGCGATGTGCCGACGCGCGAAATGCCTAGCCGCGGGCTCGAGGAGTCGATCCTCGATTAGCTTAGTCGCACAGTCCGAGGTGCCGACGCGCGAAATGCCTAGCCGCGGCCTCGAGGAGTCGACGCTCGCGGTGCCGACGCGCGAAGTGCGTAGCCGCAGGTCCGAGGCGCAAGTTGGAATCAGCAAGCACATGACAGGGGTAATTTGAGATGGCTGGAAGATGCCTTCGTCCTGCAGTGGACATAAACATAGGCCAATTATGATATCACTTTAACACTTGTAACCAGAGACATCATACTACACTAAAAACTTACATTTTCGAAACATAGGAAAGTGTAAAATGTGCAGCTGAAGCCACTACAGTAGACTTCGATTATTTGGGTCCGGTTCATTCAATTTTTCTGTTAATTAGATCCGGACCGAAAGTCCCGATTGGTGCCCATGCATTTCAATTGGCTGAAACTTATTTTGATTGGCCCTCACCGTATAATTCGAACTTGACCAGTCACTTTAATGGCAGTGCCTGTCTCAGGGGGAGCTTGGGGATAATGAATGCTTTGAACACACATCAAATCTCCAGTTGCAAATGCATTTTTCAGCCTGCCCAGGAAGATTTTCAAGCAATAACCAGAATTCACAATGTCTGGTTACGGTATTCACCTTTACTCAAGAAAAGTCGGCCAAAAATTGCCTGCGCGGTGCAATCAAATATGAAACCACAAACCTATTTCGTGATGTTATGCTTTACTGCATAACCAGAATGTATTGAGGCAAAGCCGACTTCAAGAACCATGCGCCGAAGCTGACTTGTGACTCTTTCGTTACCACATCTATTCAGATAGATCAGCGGTGATCGATGCTTTAAATCGCCGATTTCGACATGTTGGAGTAGTTCTTTATGCACTTAGTGCCCCCCACCGGTTACTCCACAGGCACTCCTCTTTAAGAATCGGTTAAAATTTTCCCGCTCTGGCGATGTTGCGATGGCCTTTTGCGAAAGTGTGTGTGATGTAGTGAGAAGGGCCGTGGCTGTCACCCTCGTAAAAAAAGCGTGCCGCTCGTGATTACGCCGCACTAACATCAAATTTTTGTGATGAAACGACTCCCAACAAGTCAACAATTAAATTATGATTTTGGCTTTGCCATCTGACAGTGCTGAGCGGTGATAAGTATCCTAAATGATGCCACCTGTTCAATAGTGAGCTTTGGTTTAGAGTCCAAGAAGTTTTATTCCATAAAAGCACATTTCTAAAGGTCTACTACATGTCCAACATGTGGACTTGGCATTTTCAGCCTATTGCCAAGAGTTTCGATTTCACTTCCCCTGCAAAATACCGGCGAGGGGCGCTGCCGTTGTTACTAAACATCATCGAAAGTCGAAATGGCGAGTCCCGCTCGGAAATAAGCTGCACCTGCACTTGACTTTAGTGATGAAGACTCGAAAAACGAGTCCCTAAATCACAGCAAACCAGATTCAAGTTCCGACGGCAACACTGTATTGAGTCAGCCTGGGACATCCGCAGCTAATCACCGGCGACTTTCGTTTACGGCCTTGAGCGGTCTCCTTCCTCGTGTGTGCTGATCTGCCGATCTTTGTGCACGACCTGAGAGCTTCACTGATTAACTCTAGGCTGCGTACTTTGCTTGGTCAGGATGTGCTGAAAGAAAATTCATGCCAAGACAATCGCCCTAAACACATATTCGCGCAGCACTACTGAACAGCGCAAGACTGTTTACAGTCTTGCGCTGTTCGGGATTTCTTTCTTCTCTTTTTCGCTGCGGAGGTGATAAAGACCATCTGGAAATCTAAACAAATATGCTTGGATGCATATTCCGGAGTTGCCCAGCTACGATAAGAGAGATGGGTCCTGGAATGAGGTGGCGCCAGACGAACTGGTGTTTATTGGACTTTTCATCGGACCCACCCTCGGAAGATGCCAAAAACAACAGCAAAATGTGTTACGAGGGCCCCAATGTTGAACAAAAACAAATGTTTTGTGCAAAACATGCGGAGTGCACCTACACTTCACAAAAGCCAGGAAATGCTTCACCGCATGGCACAAGTGAAAAGCAGTTCCTGGTCTTAGTTTCTTTTTATATCCGAAGAACGGTGGTGTACTGAGCATTTATTTTTTAAGACACTATTCATGGGTCATTTATCTTTGAAATGTATATTCTAAATTTCCTTTGATATTAATGGTTTTGGAGATAAGTTTTCTTATTGTTTTTATCTACTGGCAAACAAAAAGGTGCTTTCTAGAATTTTTGTGTTACCTAACAAATGTTTTTGCTTTGCAACGTATGTTTTTAAAAAGAGCATTTCATTATGTACAATTTGCTACGCTGCAATGTGTGCTGGAATATTATTTGTAGTGGCAAACACGATCCTTTTCGTGCAGTAATGAAACAGTTAACAAATCAGCCTCCATTGTGCAACATATTAGAAATGTGTCAGAATGTCTTGCCCATTTTTTTTTTTATAGAAAACTGGATGCCTGTTAGATTTCTAGTTTGTTTAGAAGCGTTAATGTCAATTCTACATTTCTCTGCTTTAGACACATCAAAAGTGGCAGGTGCGTGCTTATTGCGATTCAGGGGCATATTAGAATCGGGCAAATACTTCCAAATCAATCAGCAGCTGTGCTTTGCCGTTATTTCTGCATCTCGTATAATTCTACTCGCCGGATAATTCGATCAATTTCTTCGGTCCCACTAGGGTTGAATTGACGGAAGTCGACTAACATGTCTGAGAGCTGGAACACTCAGCTGCACGCAATAAACTCGAAGCATGAAGTGCAGCCTAGAATTAAGGGGGGGACGCGGGAATCAGATCGCGAAAATGGCGAAAAAAGTTGATTTTGGAAAACCACGCGTTTCGGTATCTGCAACCCCTAATCTATGCTGTATCAAAATGGTTTGGCTGAAAAAGCACTAAAAGTGCCCGAAAAAAATTATTTGTTAGTGCGCAGGGTGAGAAAACAGCTTTAAATCGCGCAATATCGCCGCAGTTCACGGAGCCATATCTTGTATTTCCCGCCACTGAGCTCTGCCATCTTGGTATCGTTTGAAAGCTCAAAGTTTTGCCGTTCCGCTTCTCAATTCGTCGGTCGTCGCCATCTTGTAACAAACCACAAACACAAAAGAAGCGCGGGTCTGCTGGAGATAGTCACTCTAGCCCTCCGATGAAAGCGAGCCTCCGATTGGCTTCCGTGCTGAAAGGCAGTCTCCCCATTGGTTACTGCCGCGGCAGCGGGCAAGATGGCAACCGCAGTTGTCTGCTTCGCAAACCACGCCGGTATCTTCACTTGACACGCAGAATTCGGATTTCTGAGAGCTCCCAGGTTAGTGATGGATCGTCGCTCGTTCGAGATGAAATTTTGGACGAAGCACGCCTTCGAAATATGGAAGCGCAAGCCTCCTACAGCAAGAAAAATACAGCGATTAGCGGGAGAAGCACCCGATTGAACGTGCCGCGCCACCTTGCACCTGTGGATTACGGGCCGCGCTACCTTGCACCGTGAGACTCCAGCAGCGAAACCGACAATCGCCCTGTGCCATCGGCACCAATAACGCAGTCGACGGAATACGTGCCAACAGAGGCATCCGCGCCTCGGCGTACGGCCGTGCGAATCAGCCGAGAATGTATCAACGCAGGTCGAAGGTCACCATCGCCGGCAAAGACGCTGTACTCAGTTTCTGATTCATCGTGCGACACAGACACGCCGTCTACGAGCGATCCCTAACTGTCGACGAGCTAAAGTGTGATAACCAAAAATTCACCGAACAAATAGTCGCCCGAACGTCGCATCAACAGACGCGCCTCGAGCCGCGTTTCATGCCAGCGGTGACGGCAGAAACACGAGCATGCAGCATTGGCAACTCCCTTCGCATGGTGTCTGCAACTGAACGGAAGTTCAATTTGATGTACCGGCCAGGCTATAAAATATTTGAAGCCCACCAAACGAAAAGGCAAAGGTGCAAGATGATGTCTGACAGCAATGATGCCAAATATTACAGCCCTGATGCATTCTAATAAATCTGCACTGCTTGCAAAACTTTGAAGCCCATTTTCTCAATTGTGTTTTTTTTTTGTCGGTCACCTCGCTCGTGGAAAGCATGGCACAACAATGGCTGGACCGATTTTGATCCAGTTTGTTTTGCTGTGATCCATAAACTGTGCTGTACATCAAGACAGTCCTGAAATTTTTCTTTATCTTTCCATTATTTTATTATTTCACAATAACTACACGGCTATATGAAGTAAAAAAAAAATACAGTCACATGCATGTCATGTTGAGCAAAAGATTATGAGGACAACTAAAAAAGGAACTAACACTGTCTTGATGTAAAATAGACATTTCAGCAAACATACAAAGTATTCCCAGTTCGGTACCACGTTTCTTTACTGTGCCAGCCTTTCCACGAGCAAGGAACTTGTAAATTTTTGTAAATTCTTATCAAACAATAACTAATAAATGTATCTTAATGAAATTTTAGATCTGCCTAATCATTGCAATGTACAGTATGTGTGCAAACTTTCAGCCCTTTCTGCCAAGAAACAAAAAAGTTATTTTTCATCCCGTCCTCCTCCCTTAACTTAGAAATGAAGTGTCTAGGGTGCGAAATAAATTTGTATTGTATGTAAAAATGCCATGGTTTGGTTGTTGTGTTTGCCTTTTACGCAATCCATACATCAGTAAGTATGCCTTTACACATGCCTTACATGTCAAAAACTATCACTCCACAGTAATCAGAGCCTATGACTAAGGGTTGTCTGCTACACATCTTTTAGACAATGCACATGACTTCAACACCTGCAGAGTAGCCAATAAGCAACGATACAGGCAGGTGGCTAGCCTCCGTGTCACACAGCCTGTGAATCAATTCACTCTCTCGGTGCAACCACGTTGGTGTAACCATTCGCATGGTGTAACCATGTTCCTACACAAATAAAACAAAGAAAAAGAATGGGAAAACTTATGGTGGTGGGTCCTGTGTCAAGTGGTTAAACTGCTCCAAGCTGTAATAGCTTCACTCTATCGGTACAGACCACCACAACCAATTGGCCTACAAGTTACCGTATTTACTCGATTGTAACGAGAGTTGTTTTTCCAGATTTTTGCTACCTGAAGTCGATCCTCGCGTTACAATCGAATACCGAAATTCAAGTTGTCTAAAAAGTGTAATGACGCACCCAATTCTAACCAACGAGTGAAATGTGCAATTGAAAAAAATATGCGAGTTAAAGCACGCGCGCGAGGGACGCTCGCTTTCACGGAGAGCGAAAGCACGGCGGAGAGAAAACACGTCTCCGTCGCGTGAAAGGCCGGGGTGGGATGGGAGGAAACGTTTAGCTGCGGCACCAAATGCATATCTTGCGACCAGGCTCAAGGGGAACTGGCGACTCAATCTCCCACGCGAAAGGAGGAAAGCAGGAAGGCAGTGCGGGAGGGAGGGGGCTTATACTCTGCCAGCAAATGCATACTTGCACTTTGCGCGGCTGAGGGCTGATCGCGCGCACCGCATCTTCAAAGTGATCTCCACATGGCTTTGACCTTTGTATGCGCTGTGTCTCAGTTTCTGTTGAATGATAAATCACACGAGCCTTCGCTTGATGCTGCTGGTGCGCCTGCTTACGCCAGCGCTTTGCCAGTGGTTGTCTGCGGTCATCGAGTGTGATCTATTCATATTTGCTTGTGTGCGCTGACACCATGCTTGTTAATTCAGTTAGTAAGCGAATGTGTCCAAGTTTATGCCGCCAATAAAACTACTATTCTTACTCCGTATAGCTCTACTAATCTGCTATCGCTATTCATGCTGTGCCAGCGACTTTTTGATGCATCCGGTGGTCTCGCGTTACTTTAATGTTTTTTTTGCTCGACGCAACGAAAAGTCACCCCTTGCATTACTTTTGCGCTTTTATTTTTTCTTGATAGATGCAATGAAAAGTCACCCCTCGCATTACTATCGCGGTCGTGTTACAATTGAGTAAATACGGTCATCCTGTTAAGATGTATGTTCCTTCATGTGACACACCTTTTCAAGAAACGCTGGCAAAGCGTCAACAACAACAGCTGAAGAGCGAGGCAAGGCCTCCATCATGTAGGTGAGGGCACGGCAGGCGTGGTTCATGAGGTCGAAGTTGTGTTCGAGAGCCAGCAGAGCTGTCAGGGCAGGCACCACCTGCTTGACGGGGAATCCCGCTAGGGTGTCCTCGTTGCCCATGACCAAAAGCTGGCACATCTCCATGGTGGCCTGCAGCTGCTGACCTTCCTCACCACACTGTAGCCCTGCCAGAAGCTGCTGTGCTCGGCTGCCTGTACACAGAGAAGAATCTTGTTCCAGTCTCATAGAAAATCTGTTAGTCAACAGCCATTGGTGCCACTAAAAGCTCTGGCTATTATGAAGCTGCAAAAATCTGCACTGTATTTTGTTACATCGCTCATTATCTGCATTGAAACAGTGTATATTCTTCTGCAAGAGCCACACCTGCAAACTTGAGCTTAAATATTTCAAAAAAATATGCAGACCCCACAGACTGTGGGAATCAATTTCATCTATCTATCATTGCTTGGGTTGCACAAATTGTTTGTTACCAGATCGCGTGACATGTCCGTATAAGATGAGCAATCGTGTGTGGATTAGAGGCGTGTGTGTGCATTACTACAGTGGCAAGGCCACCGCACGACGACGACGACGGCCTGATGGTGATGACAATGGCATGCCTGATGGTGAAAATGGCATGACGACGGATTTATTGTGCTACAGCGAGGAAATGTTACAACTAATTCCATTTCCCAAAGCAGCATAACATCATAAACACTCAAAGCACTGCTGCCACAAGGAAATATCTGGAAAAAGTGAGCCAATCGAAAACGCAGTGAAGTGTCACATAGCCCTAAATGCCACTACCGAATGACAGAGAAAATAACATGCTCTCCCTTTTATAAGCAACTTGTTGCTATGCAACATGACATGTGCAAAGGAGAGTGATAAGGCTGACAATAGGGGTGTGGCAAATACTTAAATTTAGAATCAGATATCGGAACATTTTTCAAGACATTCAATACTTAAAAATTTCGGGTAAGAAAATGTGGTACTGCACATATTCGAGAGCTCCTAGCATTGCATAAAACTTAGATACATAGAAATCAAGATATACAGTACAGTTTACTCTTATTAAAGGGAGCACCAAATTACAATGCCAGCACTGATTACAGGCAAGTTCTAGTATATGAAGGTCTGGAAAATATTTTTTTTTTTTTTTTGTCAATAGAATTTCTGTTGAGTGCAATCAAGTGCATTATTTCCTCTTGTGGGGTCACACACATGCTCTAGGGACAAAGGAACTGACAACACAGTAGTGCAAACAAACAAAAGGGTATTAATTGTACCTTTCATACACTAATGCATGCTAGCCGAATTACTAGCCATGGAACAAACATTCACATGGGCGCGCGACAAATCAAGGAAGTCTGACTCACCGCGACCGGATAGCGAGCGAATATGTTCGCCACATGCTGTGACACCAACGCCTAGTCGTTCACGTGATACCCAACCCAAAGAGGAAGCGCCTTCGACCTTTTTCTCCAAAGTCACCCCGCCATTAGGTGGCGTTAGCATCGCGACACTCGCGCCATCTCTCGCAATACGCCGCAACCACTACGACCACCGCCGGTGCTTAGCCACGCAAAGAAGCCGGATTACAGGAGATGTGTGAGAGTCGCGCATCCCCACACTGAAACTAATGCATTAGTGACGTTGAATAGTACTGAATATCAATGAGGTTTTTACTTTATTGTGGGCCTGTGTTTTACGGCAATATCTTATAGATGGTTTTTCTTTCCAGTTTTCTCCAATATAGAGAAGGGCTTTCCCATCTTTACAGCAGGTGGGTTATCGTAGGTCAATCTACATGACAGACGAAAGCGCGGACCGTGCATCACATGACTCGATCACCGCTTTGTGCATAGCCATCATTGGCACTGTGCAGGTCAACAGTAAAGAGCAGGCACCGTTTTATTGCCAGGTTCGGTGTGATTTGCCACCTGTCAAAAATTCTGAAATTGGGAGTGTCATGGCAAGTTCATGCAAAGCTCTCCAATACAATATGATTAAATGGGTTGCTCATCAGTGATCAGTTCCGAGATTATGCGAACAGGTTAGATTGACTGCTCTTGAAGCGGCTAAGTTCGTCGCAGCGTTCGTGTCCAACACTATCTGCGTGCCTACATATGAACTTTTTTTTTTTTTTTTCAGTCTCGTAAGTTCAGTCATCTACGACGCATTCACCTATCTTACGGAAATTGTGTCCTTACAAATAGCTGTTGGATTCTCTTTATGTGACCTGCTTTGTATATTGTGCCTTACAGAGCAAAATTGCAATGCCGATTGAAGCACGATGCTTGTGTGTATAATGTTGGTTTGCCTACCGCAGTGCTCGCTTTGTTGAGCAAAGCCTTCGGCCTCTTGCAGGAGGCTAACGTAGACATAGTGGTTTGAAGTCTACTAGACTTAAAATGCGTGAGAATGATGCCGGTGGCTGATGGAAATGTTTAACAACTCTCCGTCGAGTGAAAGCCAACACATCCAACATAGTTCACAATACATACACACACCGCAGCTGATGATGCACGTCCCATTTTTGCACATCTACGAGAAATTTCCAGATACTGTAGCTATTGCTGCACCTAAAGGCTACACAGTGGTTGTTCAACGACCTCGTAAGACCTGACATCCCGTAAATTGCACTCAGAACTAGCTAAAACACCTCCAAATCGTTCCGCAGCGCGCGACTGGCAACACATTCAAGCTGCACTGCAATGGCTCGCACAAGCCAGAGAGGAGGAAAGGCTCGTCGCGCACCCTTTCCTCCTCGCCCAATGAAAAGGTCTATAGACTGCAACATTCCATTCACATTGCGTATAAAACCTTCAGGACATTTTTTAATCAGGCAACCTCATGCGTGATGCCACGTGCAAACCTCAGTTCGAAGACAGCTTCACCTGCAAACAACACAGTATCAGTGCAGTGCATAGAGGTATCGTGTAGCCTATTTTACCCTTCAGTTATTTCAGCAGTTCATAGATAAAGGGAATCATTGGCTAAACACTGGAACTGTCACAGAAGTCATATCCCAGCACTCCATTTACCTGTCACACTTATGCTCTGTGCATATGCGCTCATGCAATATAAACACTATATTCCGCAGGTCACACTTGCTAATATGCACCGCATTGCACACGCCATTACATGCACACGCCATTAAAGTTTCACAAATGCTGTCTCTCTTGCTCTCTTGTCCTGTGTTCTGTGCTATTTTCTGCTCTGAATACAATATATCAACTAGCCCAACAACGAACTCCCTCGAAGCACTGTACACTTCTGCAGTTGGCTTTTGCTGCTTTTGCTACTGTGGCATGCAGTTCAAATTTGAACTCGGATGTTCACGTAGGCTCCATTATTTCCGATTTTGGCGCCTACGATGCACCAAACGTAGCCAAACGCGATTGTCCTCAGCAAGCTGCAGTGCGCTCAGTTAGAGGACTCGTTGCGGCACCCTGCAGCAGCCACAGTATCTATGCTACATAGCAGCATAGATCCAGAGTATCTATGCTACATAGCGTGGCTAAGTGTCGGCGGCGATAGTAGTGGTTGCGGCGCGTTACGAGAGATGGCGCGAGTGTCGCGATGCTAACGCCACAGAACGGCGGGGTGACTTGGGAGAAAAAGGTCGAAGGCGCTCTCTTTTTAGGTTGGGATCAGCGGCCAACACGCACGAACGCTTCGCGCGTGCGCCGGCCCGCTTCGCGCGAGGCTAAGAGCAGGACACCGGTATGGACGAACACGGATCGTTCGAGCGCGCCACTGTTCGCGTGACTGTACATGTGAATGACTAGGCGATGGTGTCATAGCATGGGGCGAACGTATTCTCTCGCTATCGGGTCGCGGTGAGTCGGACTTCCTTGATTTGTCGCGCGCCTATGTGAATGTTCAATTGGTTGTAATTCGGCTAGCGTGCATTAGTGTATGAAAAGCGCAATAAATGCCCCTTTGTTTGTTTGCACCACTGTTTGTCGTTCCTTTGTCCCAAGAGCACGTATGAGACCCCACAGTCTATCTTCCTGGATTTAATTTGTGTGTAGCTTATGCAACCTGTCCTTAAACAGTTTGTTTAGGCAGGCATCCAGTGGTTGCAGAATAGATATTATCCTGCCGAAAATGGCCATGTCGGTTATTGTTTTCGCCCAATTTTTTCATTCGGTGAGGGCATACGGGACTGGCAATATGGTGTGTACGGCACAAAGGCATTTTTTTTTTTCAGCACAGATATTCCAGTAGCTATAACCTATAATGCGGCATGGGAACATTGTACTAAGCCGTTTATTTTAACACAGAGCACACACAAAGTTAACAGTGCCGCGGCTGCTAATTCTTGTATCCGATCAGTACTGTTATAAGCGGGTTCAACTGTACTGGGATAGACACAGGGCGAAGGAAGGCACCTGTCTGACAGCACTACACCATCCGATTCCCCCAGTCAAGGACCAACAAAATTCCAATCCACCCCTTTTCCTGGCAGCAGACAATCACATTGCTGGAGAATGTCTTCAAAATTGTCTCTAAGCAAAAAATGAAGTAGGGTGGAAACTCGTGATCATGCACCTTGCAGGCCAGCATCACCAACAGTCTCGTTTTCTCATTCCCAGTAGTCTGAATTCAGACTTTCAAGCCATCAACACTACACAGAAGTCCTGGCCGTTGCAGTGTCAAGATACATGGCAGTTTGGTCAAAACCTCCCGGCAGCTTCTGCCATTTAAGATTCGCTGAAGGGAAGAGTCATTCTCCACATAAACCTTTGCATCCACTTGACACTTTAATACTCTTCTAGGGTATCCATTAGCTAAGTGATCGTCACTGGCTTTCCACTAAATAAGCTTGACACTGACTTCCACGATGCAGCTGTGCTGTTCAATAACGAACTGATATTTTGCTCCAATTTAACACAATGGCTGTAGTAAGGACGATGAAAACCTTTCTAGTCAGGCTTGTACTTCGAAAGCACCTCCTACTGCAGCCATCAGTGGATGATCGATTCATTCACGTTAAGACATTAAGCAGCAGCAGAACTTGTTAGTGTGCCGTTAAGCAGGCTTTATGTAGGCACCATAAAGCCTGATTAACGGCTTACTAACAAGATATATTTTATTAATTTTTTGTGGTAAATGAAGGTCTGAGACCTCTAAACCTCAGAAATAATATTCACATGACTCGGAGCACCCTATATAATTTAATACAACAACTTTTCTACCTCCAGTTTCGGCTTCGTTTATAATGTGTTGCGGCGCCATGAAGCAGAAGGTGGTCAAAAGGGTTAAAGTGAGTTGACACTCGCTTTGGCTCGCTCGGTCGCCTGCTATATGCTGCTGCATTGGCCCTCACGAGTCGCCTCACGGGAGGTGAATGAGTAGGACACAGCAAGCGTCAATACCTCGCGATGTCCTGCTCCCACGTGACCACTTTCTGCATCATGACACTACAGCACAGTAATTTCCGTGGAAACTAAACCTAAACTGGGTGCAGAAAAGCCATTACATCAAATTATTAGCAGCACTGTGGGGCCTGCCATTAATTTTTCTGGTGCTTTCAGGTTTAGAACTTTCATTTAATGCAAAAAAAAAAAGATCAAAATATCATGTCAGTACTTCATCAAGACCACAGGAACATCACAAGAGAACATAAAGACCACGGGAACACCACAAATGATGCCACAACAATGGACAAGAGCACAAAGTGACAGAAACAAACCGAAAGATAACATTCTTACATTTGATAGATGTGGCTTAGGATACAATGTAAACAGGCACATGTTGCCAGCATATTTACTTATTTATTTATTTATTCATTATAAATACTTTAAAGGCCCGAAGGCACTACAGAAAGGAGTGGTATGATTACAAACGTATGCAGTGATATGACCACACAACTGCAAAAATTGCAAGACGGATGCACTACGGCACTATGGTTAACTGAATTACAGTATTTACCTACGAGACATCAAGAAACATAAGTATGAGAAATTCTTCTACTATTAGAATAAATACACCATCAGAAAAACGACCCTACATATGAATCAGAACATGGACGTGCCACCTAAACACATTCTTCAGTTTCTCTAGTTGCTAGCCGTGCTGACACGGTGGCCAGCGAAGTGCTCAACTATCAAAAACCAAAGCAAGGTGTCAAGTTGAGTGACGGAAGGCAAGAGTGCTGCACAATACCACAAGCGATCATTCCAACACACTGGCCCACATTTTCACAGCCTAGCAGCTTTTTGAATCTACTTAGCAATTTTCATGCGGGACAGTCAGCCAGCATGCAAACTTGCATGCTGTCCCAACAACACGTGCAAAGACTCACTGGCACTGCTGCCGATAGACCGGTGCAGGAAGTGCTGCATGCGTGGACCAAGGGCACCAAACAGGTGAGGAGGCAAGCCCCTGGCTTCTAGCAGGGCTGAAAACAAAGAGCAGCATCAGAGCATTGATCAGTACTGTGTTGGAAAGGGCCAAAACATATCTTGTCTCTTGAAATGAAAAGCATTCATCTAAAGCATTAAAAGATACATATATGAACATATAATCATTCTATACTGTTTCATACTTAGCAGGCAAGCTTTGCAACTAGTTCGGTTATAGAAGTGCAACTCAGTGCATTTCGCTTTTTTATCTGCAGAACAACTGCTTCAAACATTACAACTAAAACCTGTACACATAAGGTTATATCAAGTCATGTGTTATTTGTGCTACTTTATGCTTCCACTATACAAAGTACAGTCGATCCTGGATATGTCGAACTCGACATATCAATAATTGGAAATATAAAAAATACCACAAAAACCTGTAACTCGAAGCTGATAGGCCGGAAAAGATTGAGATAAGCAATGTTTCAAGATAAGCAAAATCACTAAAAATATCAATAAGGGAGTGGACTCCAGACAAAGGTACAAAACAGTAGCTTGAGAACATCTGGAGCCCACTGGCCCGGGCACATAGACCACATGGAGGCTTTCCAAAATGCTGGCAGTAATATCCTCAGTCGATCCCTTTCGTTTGACTGCACAGAACATCTCAGCGCCTATGGGCAACAATGTTGCTGGCAATGCGCTAAGGAAGCATGCGTGGCACTGACTGGAACAATTAATTTTAATGCGAGACTTAATGCATTCATTAACCGGTCCCGGACATGCAAAAAGTTCACACTGCTCATTTTTGAAGCGTAATGTATTCTGGTCAACTTCACTTAGAAAACCAAAACATAACTGCTGGAAAGCATAACTGTCATTCCTTTAGCAGACGTGATGTGCTGTTGAATGCTCACAGTAAGTGATGTGCTGTTGAATGCTCACTGTAAGCGATGTGCTGTTGAATGCTCACTGTTGTGCGACTTTGAAGCGAACATGCTTATGAAGCGATGATCTTGCTAAAGCTCTGCGCTGTGAATGAATGAATGAATGAACAACTTTATTTGTCAGGATTAAAACCCTGCAGGATCTGCGGGGGTGGGCGGCGACAGAGACATCTACTCGTGGTAGAGCCCCATCACCTCCACGGCCCAGCGCAGGACGTCGTCCTGCAGACCAGGCTCGGAGCTGCCTAGGGCAGCCCCCCACAGCTCCACACATTTAAGGCGGGGGGGAGGGGGGTGGTCGGGGCATTCTAGAAGTATGTGGTTATAGTTAGCATAAGGGGCTGTGCAACGAGAGCAGCCGGGATTGAGAAATTGATCGGGGTATAGTTATTTATGAGGCACGCCGTAGTGTGGGACTCCTGGAAATTCGGACCACCTGGGGTTCTTTAACGTGCACCTAAATCTAAGTACACGGGTGTTTTCGCATTTCGCCCCCATCGAAATGAGGTATAGTTTATTCAGGAGTGACGGAGTAGTGATGGCGTGTGTCTGCAGTTGTCTCCATAAGATTTCCAATTCCTCGAGTGGGGACGAACGAGTGAGAGGGGGTAAAGTGCGTCGAGATGACGTGTAGTGTTGGCAGATGTCGTGATATGTTACGAGTCTTTCACGCGAGGCGCCGGCCTCAGCCTCCCCTTGTGTTGTCTGTGTCCGGTTCGTGAAACCTCGGGCACAGGCATGGGCGGCTTCGTTGCCTGGCAGGCCCTCGTGTGCAGGAGCCCAAACGAGTGTAACTTCTGATTGAACTACTGATTTGGATGCGATGATTCCAGCCAGTCTGCCGATACACCCGGCTCCATAGTCGTACACGGCTGATTTAGAATAAGCTGATGATAGTGGCGGCTGAGGGGATAGTGAGAGCCAGCGCTATGGCTGCCTCTTCTGCCTCCTCTGAGAAAGAGGTGCATACAGAGGCCGCAGCCGCCAGCTGGCCTTGTGGAGTGACTGCCGTGATAGCGAACTTATGGGGGTTTGAGGGGTATTCTGCGGCGTCTACGTATAGTGTGCCGGGTAGTTTATCGTAGTGGCGGTGCAACGCTCGCACACGAGCCACTCTCCGCATGTGGTTATATTGTGGATGCATGTTCCGAGGAAGCAGTGGTACATACAATTTGGCTCGGAGCTCACTCCGCAGAGGAATTTTGCGTGTAGATTGGAAGGGAGGGTTAATATCAAGGCTGTGAAGTATGCATCTTCCGGTAGTGGATTTTGCGAGTCTGTAATACTATGCATTGAGGTGGGCTTTAATTAACTCTGAGACTGTTATGTGCCCCAGTGGCAAGAAATCGTTCAGTAGATGTTCTCATGGGTAACCCTAGGGCAAATTTGTGAACCTTGCGGATAAGTGTATTGATTTCCTCCTCCTCCCGTTTAGTGAGAGTGAGGTAGGGCACAGTATATGTTATGTGAGGGATTACGAAAGCTTGAACGAGTTGGAGTAGTTCTCTTTCTCGCAGGCCCCCTCTCTTGTTTGATACTCTGCCAATTAGTCTAATTGTCTGATCAACAGATTGCCTAAGCCTCTGAATTATAGTTGTGTTTTGCCTATTTTTCTGTATGGTGAGACCTAAGATCCGAATGTTATCAACGATAGGAATGGGAGTGCCATCTAGGGTGATATGAATTGGAGTCATATGTTTTTCGGCTCGTTTGTGTGAGGGGAGAAGCAGGAGCTCTGATTTGGTTGGAGCACACGTCAGGTTGAGCTGCTGCGTGCATTCGTTGACCCGGTCCGTGGCTTTCTGCAAGAGTTCCTGCAGCTCTGCGTCCGAACCGCCGCCCCTGGTCCATATGGTGATGTCGTCCGCATAGAGGGCAAAGGATATATTTGGGATTGCCTGAAGTTCGCGAGCGATGTTTAGCATCGCGACGTTAAAGAGGAAGGGGGATAGCACTGAACCTTGGGGCGTTCCAAAGCTGCCCAGGTTGAATTCCGAAGAGTGTTCTGTACCCATGTGAATCGTGGCTGTTCTATCTGAGAAAGTTGGAGATGTACTTATAAGTACGCTCTCCAATGTCTAGTCCATTAAGTTCCCTCAATATGGTTGCATGGCTAACGTTATTGAAGGCCCCACGAAGGTCAAGTGGGAGCACAGCTTTGGTGTCGAGACCTGGATCTACGCTGTGGACTGCGTCCTCAGAGCCCACAGTGATTGAGCCTGCTCAGAAGCACCCGATTGTCTTGCTCAAAATCCCGAATAATATGCTGTAACCACATTGACTCATCACTGACAGCGTCCTAAATAAAAGCGGGAAGAAACATAACACTCGACTCCCCGCTCCCACGCGAGGGCACAACAAAGTGGCAGCGAGCAGGCAAGCAAGTGCACGCAAGCAACGATATAGACGAAGAAAAGAATAAGCGTGCAGAGCGGAGTGTGGCTTGGTCAGTGCGAACGCTTGCTGCTGCGGTGCGAAAAGCGAGTGCAAGCAACGCTGCTCTGTTGCGTAGCCAATTTGCACGTGTTGGGGGGCAAGGTACTGATAAGAGGCTCCAACAATCACTGCTGAGCTGTGAAGTTTGGTGGAAGTTCCGTTCCATTTCCTCCCCTCAATCATGAGGCAAATAGGTGGTGCCCAAACACGGCTGCCATGACATTTTCCACATATGCAATCACTTCCGGTACATACCACCAACAAAAGCATGGCCTTCAAGTTATGTGTCTGTTAATTAGAGGGAGCTGCCAGTGGGCGTGTATTTGGACACCGTGGTTGGGCACTGGTTGTGCTCCGACAATCTCCGACACGAAAGTCCACAGGAAGATAAATCCAGCGGCACGGACATCTCCAGTTGGGCATCCCATGCCCAGAGCCACTCAGGGAAAAGGTCACTCAGTGAATGTGTCATCGATGCTTCCTTGTAGAATGCGTATTGGACCCAGAAGCCTTTCAAATACTTGAAGCAGTGATCTGCTTTTTCCAGAACTGAATGGCCGCAGTTTGCGCAAGGCATCTGTATTTGTAGCGAGCTAAACAGACATGCCTCTGCTCAAGTCTTATTTGGCAGCATCTACCAAAACAGCACAGTTTCATCAGCATACAATATTTATGGCAGCGCGAGAATACGTCGCAGCCCGTTAGTAGAAGCACACTTGCAGGAGGCGGCGCAGTGCGGTATTCAACATATATCAAATGTGCCAGTGATGAGTTTGATACACAAAGTAGAGCTTGATTTTTGCACGGGATTTCCAAGGGGATGTTACAACTGTTCAATACAGACAAGTGATACAGTTTAACCCTCTTATAACAACCTCAGATGTACCAATTTATTGGTTATAGTGACCACATTTCACTGCATTTACGATTTTCCGGCCTTGTGTATTGTAACTGTGAACAGATATAACAAATGTTTTCAACAGTGGCATACAGTTACAACAAACACTTCAAAACCGGTCGCAGTAAAAGGAGAGCATAAGCGAAGTTCAAAAGCACGGAATCTCGACTGAAGTGGGCGCACAGCAGTGCTCCCCCGCTCCAGTCCAACAGTAACAAAGATACTAACCCTGAAATGAGCGAGTGCTACACGCGGATTTCAGAAGCCACGAGGAAAGGCACTCACAAACTTTCCCTGGGAACCACCTCTCTTAACACATTCCATTTTTCTGATTTCAACTAAGCTAGGGTAACCACGCTTCAAGGCATGTCTCCAGCATGCTAGAGGGTGAGGCGGAACGGCAGCCGTGGCCTCCACGTTAGCATGCGGAAGTGCTATCATGGAGGCCATGACGGAGACACTTTAGTTTTTGCATAGTTCCTCGTGCGGCACTGCCTACAATCTCGTTTACACTTCGCTTACATCATTGCCGATAAACATAGCGATGGCGTTCTGTGTTCTGGCTTTAACTGCCACTTTATGAATCAGCTTAATTAGGTGTTGAAGCGGTCATCAGAGCGCAGTACATTTGGCATTAGAAGCGCTGCTACTGGCAGGTAGCACTGACCCAACGAGTAACTAAATCGCTGCGCAGCATTTATCCCTTTGATCATTTTCAATGCGCTCTCAGTCTCTCAATAAACGCGGCTTTCCCGGGCAAGAGAGACAAAAACGTTAGGTATTAGGTTGGTTGAAATATGCATTGAAGTCTAGTTTTTCCCTTTTGTTAATTTTCGGGAATCTCGAACGAGGGCTGCAGGTATAATTCTGATAAGGTTTTATGTGAAGAATGTGTGAACCTGGCAGTTTTCATGGTTAGTTGGGTGCTCTCTGTTTGTTGTGACTTGGGCTTGGCGTGGTCTATTTCCAGAAGGTGTCACCTGGCCTGCCTTGGAACAAACGGCGAGACGAAGCAGAGGCAAGGGGTCTGCCGGTCTCTTCGAGGTGCTTGGATGCTGCAACCCCTTCGAGACCTCCTGTGGCGGCGGACGGGCTGTTATAATCGGCTTGGAACTCTGCATCTCAGTTGTGGGAAACCAACCCGCGCACGTTCCCGTGTTGGGGCAATTATCTTCATCCCTACCTTTCGAACTTCGTACTTTTTAGACCAAACCAACATAGAAAACGTAACTTTACGACTCTTGGTGCGCACGCAGCTGACACTGCAGCCGTAATGGCAAGACCTTTGCAAAATGCCGGCATGATGAAGCAGTTCCAACAAACTAGAACGCTTCGCTATCATTCAGAATCCACTCGTGTCTGGCTGATAGTAAAATATATAACAAGCCCTCTGAAGAAAAAATGGCGGCGGCACTTGTAGTTTCGAAATGGCAGGTGATCGGAACCGGCCAGGCTCCATGTTGAAAGAGCTACAACGCTGAATTTTATTCTTGAGATTCCATTTTAACAAAAACATTGAGCTAGATCACGGAGTACCACAGGGAAGCGTACTCCTCCCTTTTCTTTTTAACTGCGTCATGGCTGATTTAGCAAGAATACTGCCATCACAGGTAAGATTCTCACTGTATGCAGATGATATGTACATTTGGAAATCTGGGACTAATGTTCCAGTTACTTCAGATGGCACTGCAAGACAGCATAAATATCATTAACCACTTTTTGAGAGAGAGAGGAATGGTTCTATCACACGCAAAGACAGCTGTATTGCCCTTCACTCGGAGGCAGTTAAATAATTTCACTCTTAATCTGGAAGGACCACCTCTAATGATAGTCACACAGCATCGATTTCTTGGAATAATACTTGAATGGCAGCTATCCTGGGCACCCCACATAAAAAAATCTCAAAAACAAGGTCAATGCGTTAGTCACTGTACTTCGCAGACTTGCTCGCACATCATGGGGTGGATCAGTATCGGCCATGCTGACTGTTTACAATGCATTAATACTACAAAAAGTTGTGTATTCCTCGCCCATCTTACACGGACTTTCCCACACGTCAGAAGAGCGACTTCAAAGACTTTTAGCTAGAGAACTACGCATATGTCTAGGAGTTCCACGAGAGACTTCTAGCCGTCTTGTACAAGCTGAGGCTCACCAATCACCCTTTCCAGTTATGAGGACTACAGAAACATGCCAGCATTATTTTCGTCTTCAAACACAGCATAAAAGCCACCCATTGGTAGACATAATGAAACGAGATAGAAGTTATGTTCATAAAGAAATTCAACAAAATCTTCATATATTTCGAAGAAATGAATTTTGGAACTCAAATGTCGAATATCTTCTATGGCTGCTTACTCTTCCAAAAATCAAATTGTCAGTAGATGGGATATTCAGAAAAAGAGACATGTGCATTCAAGCTGCTCAACAACTAGCACTTTACCAGATATGCGGTATTCAGGATACATACACATCTATACAGATGGCTCCAGTGCAGCAACCTCGTCAACTTCAGCATTCTATATACCGCACCTCAATAAACAAGAATCATTTAAGTTATCTCGTGCGACTTCGTTCACAACGGCTGAACTATTCGCAATCCTATGTGCGGCAAAACTTAAAACTTCAGTACAAGATGCGCAAAAATGGGTAATTTTCAGCGATTCACAGGCGGCACTAATATCACTCTGTAGCACAAAAGCAACAAAAATCAGTGATAGTATAATATATTAAACACCTAGAGACCTCACAAAGACAAGCCAAGCAAAGCATGAAATAAGATTCCAGTGAATACCTGGACATTGCAACATTCCTGGCAACACAGCAGCTGATGAAGCAGCACGACAAGCCCACCTCAAAGATGATGCGGTTTCACTCCCAATATCAAAAAATTAATTACGCTGCATTATAAGGGCAACGTCTCAAAATGTGTAGAAATACGTGGTTTGACCAGAATTCTAAGAGCTCTGATTTGTACCATATTGATCCGCTTATTAAATTCAAATTTCCATTGTCATTAGACAGAAATATGGAAAACCTTATTCATCGTTTAAGGCTAGGCACTACCTACACAAAACATTTCTTACATAGAATTGGCCGTGCGTAAACCCCCGAATGCGATTGTGGACTGGTAGATGAAGATATACATCACCTCCTCTTAGACTGCCCACATCAAGACACACCAAGACGCCGACTTAAATCAACTCTAATGACATTAGACCACAGCCCTTTCAGTTTAAGGAAACTTTTGGGCCCTTGGTCAACAACGGCCTTGCAAAAGAGCGCTTTAAAGGCGTTAAAAGCTTTCTCGAAGACAGCGTCATTGTTGGCCGTTATTAACGCTTATAATGTTCTTTTTATTTCAACGTCGCTGTATGCCTACTTCTACCTACTACGTCGTTGTAAGCCTACTTCATTTACCGTTTTGAAGTTTCATGGTCCCTTCGAGTTCTTCTTAAAGAGAGTATACTGTACTACTACACAATTGTAAAGTACTTCTTTAGAGCAAATGGACACAAGCAAGACAGACTGACACAGTCATTTAGCTCGCGTGCCCAGAGCAGAAACGTTGCAAGCAGATTTTATTTGCCTATATAAATAGCACTTGTAGACTATAGAGAATAGTTTTATGCAATCAGACATAATAGAAAAGCGACTATAAATGCCGACGCTCGATGTGTTTAGTCGGCACGCGAAGATTATTCGCGAAGTCCACGTCACCGATGCTCGGAATGCTTAGCCGCGGGTCTGTCCACAAACAGAGGGATCTGCCACGCTACTGCGATGTCCGCATATCGCCCAAGGCAAAGGTGGCGCTTTGGCGCAAGTTGCACTTCGGTGGGCGCAGCAAGGTGCAGACAAGTAGAATTGTAGCAAAATGATGGAAATGGCGCAGTTGGACCACCACTGGATGTGTGCACCACCCGCTGATTAGAGATTGTATTGTTAGGTGACATTATTATTTAGATTTTTGAGACTTCCTTCTGCAGTGCCGTGGAGTTATTAACTTCTTCATTGTATGTACCACATATATTTTTCTTTTACGTTGTCGTGTTACTGTGAAAACGTTGTTGAGACGTTTTTTTCTTTTTATGTTGTAGTGCTTGTATGAGTAGGTTGTTTGACATGTAATCTTGTATGTTGAACCCTGTATGTTGCAAGTTAGACCTATTCGAGAGCTAAGGAGTAGCCGGCGCCTTATTTGTGCGTCAACATCTCCTTATATCATATAAAAAAAAAGAAGATACTAAAAACAATTTTCAGACCAAAGTGGTGTCAAATCGTAACTGCCGTGGCCAGCTTCAGTATCATTAATTTTTGTGCGCTTTGAAGGGTGAGTCCACATATAACGAAACTACATACAACGACCATATACAACGACCATATTTCACGGAACTATTGAATTCGTTATAAACAGGTTCAACTGTATGTCTGCATTTGATATATCCTGGATCGACTGCAATATGATTTGGTCATTAGTGCAAGCTGTGTGCTGTATGCTTCTCTGCTTGCTCGCTGGTAAATAGGTTCAGATATGCGACTGTTACAATCTCAGCATGAAGAAATGAGACACACAACCACACTCGCTGGCGTGGCAGTGAGTAGGCGTCTACAATGACTAAGAAGTAACATCCCTTGAATGGGCCTCCGAAATCGACATGTAGACGTGACCATGGTCTTTCACGAAACGGCCAGGGTGCCTTCCCCATAATTACGTCACATTTTGCAACATAAAGGTATGACACTTAATGTTACACAAAATTATATAACATTCCCACTAAAATCTTGTCAACACGGATTTCATGGGACTAGACAAAATGTCCAAATTAACCAAATGTCGAACTACTAGATCATGGGTTCTCAAAGTGGGTTCCGCGGAACCTACGGGTTCCGCAGGCCCCTGCTCGGGGTTCCGCGAGCCACTGATAAATTTTCCCTGGTCCCGCTGCCGACAAGTGTCTAAAACGGCGAACACGAGGTGCGCTTGATCCAAAGAACCTCCATTACCCATGCCCGAGTGTCAAAAAGCACATCACAGTGCGTAACAGCAACGCGCGAACTGTGCAATAAATACGCAAGCAGCTTGTAGCCACCAACCTCTGAGAACGGGCAGCGCGCTTAAGCTTTCGCACTTGAATCTCGGAGGCCGTAACTTACCACCAAGCGCCTTTCTCCTATTTGTAGATAGGGTAGGTGCCGATAGCGTGCGCACTGACCTATACGTTGATCAGGGAAAAAAAAAAAAAAAAAAACGCGGAGCACCGCAAATGCGCGCCGCAGAAGAGCAAGAACGGCGTAGCGTCCAACCGAAACGAAGCGGCGCAGTCCGCATCGCCGTTGGTCCTCAGCGGCAATCGTACGCGGCACGTGACTGACAGCAACGCCGAAGCGCTTCGTGCCTAATTGTGCCTTTAAAGCCTTTATTCTTGCGTTTATCGCCGCGCGTAACACCGCGTTGGCGGCTAGCCGCGTTCCTCCGTAAGTGCGTAGTCGCTATCTCTGATCGCGTCGATAACCACCGCAGTTTCGTGCGCAGCGGTTGCGGCAAATAGTAGTTTCGTTTTCACTCGATGCGCGCGTCGGCTGCGTGCCTTCACAACCGCGTAGTCGCCTCCCATGGCAGCGTCGATAGCGACCGCAGTTTCGTTCGCGCTTCTTGCAGCGAAAGGTAGTTTCGTTTTGACTTGGTGCGTGCGTCAGCCGCCTGCCTTCTGAACCGCAAGATCACCGACCATGATCGCGTCGATAGCGGCCGCGGTTTCGTCGATAGCGGTTGCGGCAAGCAGTAGTTTCGCTTTTACTCAGTGCAAAGCTGTCAAAGATAAAAAGCACCGGCTACATCGCGATGGACGGACAATTTGTTGGCGAGCAGCTGAGTGGCTAAAAAATAATCGGGATGTGCGCCCGTTAGTGCAAAGCGCATCTCAGATGAAAACGCGCGCCGCGAAGGATGTCGCGAGGCCTTCGCCGCCGCTAGCGCTAATCAGTCATGAGATGAAGAGAATTTCAGCTTCCGCACTGGTCTTGTGCTAAATAGAAACAAGATTTGACGATTCATTGAGTAAATAGAAGCGTGTTGACGTAGTGCAGCATTTGTTTGTTTTCTTGATACCCTCGATAATTCGGTTAAATCAAGGGAAGGGGGGGGTTCCTTGGCACTTTATGGAGCTTAGCAGGGTTCCCTGGGATGAACGTACCTGAGAACCCCTGTCTAGATGGACTAAGAAAACATTACACAAATACAGCAAATACCTTTATTTAGAGAATAATTCGGAAACCCTCGCTTCTATCTTGCACAATATCAATGCAGATGCTGCAATACTCATCTCCTCATGACACATACTCGCAGCAACGATGGCCCCACAACTTCCTTCATAGTACGGTAAGTGATGCAAGACACAAATTTCCATCTGAGTAGGTGCATATAGCGTAGTAATCTTTTTCCCAGTAAGCTGGCCAATAACTAATGATCAATCGCAATGTAGCCAGCGGGTTTGATGCCAGCGCAAAGTCCACGGTAGAATCACTTATCCTTAATGACTTCCACTGAATCATAACAAAAGTAATGCTTCCTGTAACCAATTTAGTCCTGAAACCACACAGTTTTGAAAGGATGCGACCAACATGATGCCTTGGACTGAACATACACACACACAAAAAAAGGCACAAAGCGTTCTTGTCATTGCTGTACAGTCTCCACTGATAACTGCAACAATGTGGACTTCACCGCTTTACTTTGGCTGGATGCTAGCGCCCCAAATGACACTTTTGCACCACACATTTGCAAGACTGTGCGCATCGTTTGGATTAAATAATGCTAAGCTAAATACGGCCGAATTAATGAGCTTGGTGCCAATCACTAATGCATACACTTGCCAGGACTTGAGGGCAAGTCTAAATTATCCGATTTTCCAAATTAATGAGGATAAAATTAATGGGATTATACGATACCTGTATCTTTCATATGTGACGCACTATTTTTTGGTTGCAAATATTCGCAGTGAGGGAAGTCTCTCCAGTCGTCACAGCATTGCCTGCTATGTATCAAATGGAGTATAATATAACCTCACTCGGAGTGGCATGACGAGCAATGAAGCGTTGCTATTTCACATTATACACTGCTTCCCAAGTGCTTTCTAGCAAAGGATTCAAGCCCAGTCACACAACATTCCAGCAAAATGAGGATTAGCACTTACCTTGCAATCTTCCCATCTCGTTGTCATCAGATTCGCTGTCTGCAGTGCCTGAACTGTTACCAACTCTACTGGCAGCTGCAAAAAAATTTTTTTTAATTACCTCACTAATAACTTGTTTTCTGGTGCATTAGAGCACTCATTTTACAAATAAAAATGTTGACAATGCAGATATTAAAAAAAAATGCCTACATAAAGAATGCAAACCTGCAACACAAGGTAAGTTGTACATCAGGAGTTTTAAACATGTTGCTGCATGTACCCATGGAGCTCTAATCAGCAGACAACATTCAAGTCAATAAAAACGAAGGCATCCATTTTTCCTTGCCTTGAATTTGTTGGAAAATGACCTATGGGGAGCTATCATTGCACCACGTCAAGTATGTGGCCCAAGGTCAGAAGTATATCCGAGACCCGTGATTTGCAATAATGGCTGTCACATTAAAGCCCACACAATCTAATTTTAATTGAAAATTTTAAATTACATTCTGGGATATTACATGCCAAAACCATTAAACGAGTACAAGACACTACTAGGAAACTCCTGATTTATTTTGACCACCTGGGGTTCCGTAACATGCACCTAAATCAAAGTAGACGAACATTTTTGAATTTTGCCCCCATCAAAATGCAGCCACTGTGGCCGGGATCGAATACGGCCGCGACTTTGAGCTCAACAGCTCAACACCATAGCCACTAAGCTACTGTGGCGGGTCTTGATGTTCGCAGGTAGCAGAGGTCTCAAACTCATCTCTGACAATGGGCCGCATCCGGTTCACATAGCTTATTAAGAGGTGCGCTGCTAGGCATGCGGTGCCTTTTTTGCTAGGCATGCGGTACCCCTACTCTAGGGCATACAAAGCTTTTGCTATTTTTAAAGGAACACTAAGATGGAACGTTAAGCAGTACTGGCAAATCACACTTCTGGAATACCAGGAACACCAGCCTTACCGAGAGCAGAGTCTTGGTAAGCCAGAAAAGATGCAAAAACGAAAGATGGGCTTGAAGTTCCCATGCTAGCTCCTCGTGTCGTCATAATATTTGGACGGCGGCTGTTTGGGACTGGTTAAAGTTTATCGGTAAACAAGGATAATTACACTACTTTCTAAAGGAAGGAAACATTTAGAACATTAAGACCTCTTTCCTGAACAAAAGTTGTCCCAAACGTACGAAAGTACCTTGAAATCAGTGACGTCATACTAGCATACGAATACTGTGGCTACGGCACAAAACTACAGATAGGAACCTCTGCCCTTCACTTTCTCCACTAACAGCCAACCTTTTTCCACCAGACCCCCAATGAAAAATGAAATGTTTATTTTAATTTTTTTAAATCTCATTGTTTTAGTTTTTACTTAACAAACATTGAGTTTGTCACTCGTGTCATTCAATGTTTTTATAAAACAAGCTCAATGTTGCTCTTTAGTGTCCCTTTAAAGCTTTGTACTTTTTATATGTGAACGTCCCAGACAAGTTGAGCCATGCATGTCAGTTCAACCTCAACGAAAAAATTCTCAGGTTTTTTCACGCTGCCTATAAGTTGCAGAAGCAATTGCTTAACAATCTGATCCTGCACAACATTACTGGATGAATTCGTTAGCACATGTCAACAGATGGTACCCAATGGACAACTTCAGAAGTGGTGCGAGCCCTCAGGCGGCTGCAGGTAAGGCATTATAGGAATCTGAGGGAAGGCACACCATCGTCTGCTACACTTGTAGCTACCAACATAGGATGTGCCTCGTCTGACTTGCACCAACCCTTTCTTATGCGGTCTTAGTTAACCACTACACAACAGGTTACACAGATCAGCGCGACCCAAGTGGCCACCAAATTATGTGCTGGTACCAACTCCATCAAGTCTACGCGCGCTCGGGCCCCCACTTTAGCTAAACACACAAAATTCACCGTCACAACGCACTGCTGATAACACAGTGATACTCCATCAGAACATTAAGTTTTACATACACTACTAATTCGTTGCATTTCAGCAGTCTGTACGCACGGAAACCTTCTGGCAGCAACCACATCCAAAGTGATTCAGTGCGTAAACAGTATATCTCGCGGGGCTCTTAGCTGCGTGAATTATGCGCTAGAATATGCCTCATGCCACGTAGAATACCGAAAATGTTACTTCAAATGGATGTCTGTGAGTGTGCCTCATCACATTTGCCGAGGACCACTGATGGATTGCACATAAACACTGCACACCGCTGGCACTTACTTCTAAGCATGTGCTGAAAAATACACCTTGGTATATACTGGCAACAACTACAAGGGTCCTGCTAGTGTTTTATTATCTTTAAGAGCACACAGCAGCCACAACACACATTTGGTGTGCGCTGAAGGGCGAGCTTGGGCTGGTTCTCGTGGCCCTGCCCACCCACAGAGAGCAATCAGAGCACACAGTTTTCCAAGCCTTGCGATGGTGAGCTTGGCAAGCAGCCTCGACACAGCACCCTGCAGTGACAGCGGTATCTAGCTATGCAGTGCATGGCCTCCAAAACTGGAACTGACCCTCGAAGTTCCCATAACGCCCTTGGCACTACAAGCAGTGCGGACTTTTCTCAAGTCGTCCATTCATTCTTACAATTAGGCGTCCCCTTCTTGGGTTTAGTCATCACTTTAAATGGTGCTTATGCAAGTAATTCTCCACACATTCATTCACACCACAGGGCACAACCGGGACTATGGGAGATGCCATAGGGCGAGGGCTATGGTTTCATTATGACCACCTAGACATTTTTATATACACACAAGCTGTGGTGCATGTGTGCGTTTACATTCATTCCCCGGATAGTGAACTAAATTGTGATTGGGTAACAATGTGCAGTGTGTGGTGTTGTATGTATGTGTATGTGGCACTACCACTAACTATGCGGCGACTTCCCCGACTGTGCAACAGTGTCAACGCAGACAGTCTTATGTAAGTATAGGCAGAGCAGAGTAATAACACAAAGAAGGGATGCGCAAAACAGGATCGACGCAGTGGTTTATTGCAAGATAGTCTAATGATAGCCTAATTATATTCAGGAGGTCAGTCAAGCCAAAGATAAATTTAACAGTCATGATCTACTCTCCATTCTCCAATCAAATTCAAATGATGATGATGTATGGGGTTTTTTGGCCCAAGGGCCAGGGATGGCCAAAGAGCGCCAAGAAATGGTATGAGGAAGTCGATGGTGCGGTGAATGAGAGGTGTCAAATGTATCGAGGCTATACAGACGCCTAAAATATTCACTGCAAGGTATGTAAAATATACAAGTATTTAAAATGATGTCAATAATGAGAGATACCAGCTATGATCATGGTGTATACTATAAAAAAAATTATAATATAATACGAAAAAGATACGTCGCTTCCATTAGCACTATCACCTCACTGCGACCCTTGGGCATAAGGGCGTGGAAGGACGTGCTCTATAAAAACAGTACGCTCCAAAATTTCTGAACTTCAACTACTTCTGAAGTTGCCCATTGGGTACCATCTGTTGACATGTGCTAACGAATTCATCCAGTAATGTTGTGCAGGATCAGATTATTAAGCAATTGCTTAATCCAAATAAATACAAATAAATTTTGGCGCATGCACTTCACGAAAGACAGATCTAACACAATCGAACTCGTTGACCTTGATGGTGAACCTATTCCTAATGATGAATGCGCAACCGCCCTAAATAACTACTTTTCTTCTGTATTTACTGCTCCCATTCACGACCCCGACCTGCCCACACTGCTACAGTGCATGTTATGCCAGACCTAGAAATTTACGCAGAGGACATATTTAACCTAATCAATAGTCTTAAATCATCTTCCGCTGGCTGTGATGGTATAAGCAGTAAGCTTCTGAAGAACACCTCTCATGTATCAGCATAAGTACTTTGCTTCACTAGAAACTGGGACCGTTGCCGGTGATTGGAAGAAAGCTAATATCTTGCCTATCTTTAAATCAGGTGACCGCTCGAACCTTGCCAATTCCAGTGGAATCTCGATGATACGATCATGGGGCTAATATGAATTTTTCTGTGGTCCCGACCGAGCCCCATTACTTTGCAACGTGCTAGAGAACGGTTGTTACGAATCCGCGTCAGTTGATATGAATAAACGCCGCCCCACCGACGGCCGCGAAAGAGAACAGCGCGCAGTTACGCGCTTTCTCCATTCTCTTTTGGTGCGGAGCCGCGGACGCGGCGCCTTCGCGGGGCCCCCTCGCCCCTCTGCCAAGACTGCGGTGCTTCCGAAACACTGCAGCACCTACTCTGCGAGTGCCCTGCCTTCTCGACGGCGCGCGCCACCCTCGCCCGCATGTACCGCGCCCACGGCCTGCCCTGTTCGACCACCGAGGAAATCCTGCACCCCTCGGACTGCACGTCAAGTCACGCGAAGCTCTTCCGTGCGCTACTGAGCTTCGCTGATGACACCGGCCTTACTGATCGGGTCTAAATTACGTGCCCGCTGCTCCTGCGCTCTTTCTCTCCTCTCTTTCAACTCACAAGCCCCATCCCCCTTGTGCAACGCGGTTGAGGTGCCCTCTATTGAGAGACAGTTACCGCGTTGCACTTAAGCCAACTTATCACCCTTTCCACAACCACCTCCATGCGCCGGACAGCGCGGAGGTGGCGACTGGGCGCGAAGAGTTTGAAGCGGTAGCGCTTTTGTTGCTTTTCGTCACACACAGGCGTGGGGAAGCACGGCCACCGCAGCGAGCGAAGGTTCATGCGGTCTATCGCTTCAACGGAAACTGAGCGGCGTAAGCACAGCGCATACAAAGGTCAGAGCCGTGTGGAGATCGCTTTCAAGATACAGTGCGCACGACACACCGACAGCCGGCACAGGCGCGAACGCATTTGTTGGCAGAGTAGAAGCCGTATTGCGTATTGCCGTGTTGATTCTTTAAATTCGTAATGTTTGTTTGATTGTTTAAAGTCCTACAAAATCGGCAATGTGCCGCGTGATTCTTTAAATTCGTAATGTTTGTTTGATTGTTTAAAGTCCTACAAAATCGGCAATGTTTCTTTTTCTTGTAGTTTTGTACGTAACCACTTTTACATGTTTGTATTGCCCCACCCTTGTGCAATGCCTTCAAGCCTCCAAGGTGATAATAAATGAAATGTTGTTCACTCTCTTATCTTTCATACCCTTGTACCCTTCTTCAGTACAAGGTAGCGAACTCTGGTTAACCTCCCTCTCAGACTTTCCTTTTATGTACAGGGTGTACCAACTACCATGCACCAAGATTTTAAAATATGCAAATGCCACGTAGCTGGACAAAACAAAAGTAATGTTTGCCGTCATTTTGAGATACTCAGATAATTTTTGCATTCGACCTAATTGCTTAATTAGTCAATTAATTAGTGAACTTCTTAAATATCATAATTAGATGAAAAGAGTCAATGAGAAAATTGTATTGCAACATAAAAAACTCCCGATATAACTGTTCCTCAATATGTGCTACAGTGTAGACCGCTTATAACGTAAGTCGCGGGAGTTTAAAAGTCCACGCTATAAGCGGTACCGCGTTATAACCAAAGCATGCTTTTTTCGGCTTTTGCTTATGCCAAACGGGCAACCCATCTTTCAAACACAATTTAATACATATTTCACCCACACACGCATGCAACACAATCGCAACACAGAGCGGAAACCAAGTTCCCCTAACAAGTGCGGCATCAGCGGAAGAACGCAATGTTATTTTCATCTGGAGACTGGTCTCCACGCGCGCGCCCACGCTCCCACTCTTGAAAAAAAAAAAAAAAAAAACGAAAAAAAAAATGCTGTATTGCGAGTGAAAGCGCGCTAGGGACGCGTGCTTTCACGGAGAGCGAACATACGGCGGATAGCAAACGCGACGGCTCTCATCGTGTGGAAGACCGTGGGGGGATGGGAGGGAGGGAGTGGAGGCGACGTTAAGCTACGGCACCAAATGCGTATCTTGCAACCGGGCACAAAGGGAACAGGCAACTCAATCTCCCACGCAAAGGAGGAATGCGGGAAGGCAGCATGGGAGGGAGGGTGCGCGGCTGAGGGCTGTCACACGCGCCGTATCTTGAAAGCGATCTCCACACAGCTCTGACCTTTGTATGCGCTATGCTTTCGTCGCTCAGTTTCCGTTGATGCAATAGACCACACGAACCTTCGGTCGCTGCTCCTGCCGCGACCTGCTCACGCCTGCGTTTTTACAGTGCTTGTCACGGTCATCGAGTGCGATCTATTCATGTTCGCTGGTGTGCACTGGCACCATGCTTGTTAATTCAGTTAGTAAGTGGATGTGGCCAAGTTTATGCAGGCGATAAAACTACTATCCTTACTCCATATACTCTACTAGTAAATTTGCTTCGTCTTTTGGGGGAAACTGAGACTGTGTTTCGCTTTTCATCGCTGGTCTCCACGTGCGCGCCCGCGCTCTGACTACCGCGTTTCCTGCCCATGCAGGAAGTGCTCAACGCCTCCTAGAAAAGACCGTGCTCCGTGCACAGATTTCATGGTCGCACACTTAAAAGAACCACGCTATAGCCAGTATTCTGCTTCGCGCGCCTACGCAATAAACCGTCCGCCTTTTGGGTTCTTGGTGTCTCACAGGAGACCAACCACCGCGGGTTCGAGCTTAGCGAGCCACAGGGCCGCGTCAGCCGTTGCCTCCAGCACCGCTCGCGCGCGAGCTCAGAGGCCGCAAGGGGCTACCGAGCGACGCACGCAAAAACACAGTAAAGCCCTGAGTTGACGGAAACCGTTCACTGAAACCGTCGGCACCAGCACTGCACAAACGCCCGCACGGAGGGGAGCCAAAGGGGTCCCGCACCAGGGCGAAAATACAATAACAGGCGCCTATAGTACGTCGCGGCGAGAGCACAGGCTCAAGCTGGGACACGCCGCTAGGAAAAGTGCCGGCGGTTATGCTACTTGCTCTGGCGATAACCAATGGGTCAACTCGCGAGAGCACGGGCAATATCCTTCGGCTTAGGCTTTCGGCAAGTGCGGCTCGGCAAAGTACGACCTCGCGCGAGCACTAATGGCACCACTCGTCGGCTTAGCATCGGGAAAGGATCAGCACAAAGTACGCGCTCCCCGCACGGGCAAAGGCACCGTGTGCGAGCTCCAGTCCTAGTCACAAAGGTGTCGGCGGACGAGAGGAAAGCATGAACGTACCGTGCGCTGGTCCCGGAAAGAAGTCCACGCTTCGCCGCTAGCAGCCGACAACCGGCCGCGTAGCGACGTCAGCGCCCCACCCTCACCGCTAACCGCCGCGTGTGCAGCGCCACCGCGGGAACCGGTTAGGCGGCGCAGGCGGGGAAGGAGGCCAGCGGGGAACGATGGCGAGGGATGGCAGAGCAGTGAAGCCCGCGCAATCATGTCGGCGCAACCCTCAATCCCCACAGCCTATGCATTGAGTTCTATGGGAGATATCATCATCATCAGCCTATAGTATTTATGTCCACTGCAGGATGAAGGCCTCTCCCTGCAATCTCCAATTACCGCTCTCTTGCGCTAACTAACGCCTGCAAATATCCTAACTTCATGGGTGATATATCGGTGGCCAAAAATACCCACGCTTAACCGGTCCTGCGCTAAACGCGGTTACGTTATAAGTGGTCTGCACTGTACATAAAAGTTCTTCCAAGCGCGACAGAAGCCTGCGAATACATGCAAAGTGCCTCGAACAGCCAGTAGCGCGGCAATTTTGCATGTATTGAGCGTTTTTAAGGGAGAGTCCATATATAACAAACAACTCATATAACGACCACCTGTCGTGGAATTATAGAGTTCGACAGTGTTTGTGTGCGTACATGCGCACGCGTGTGTGTGTACGTAAAGGTAGCCTGAAGAATTTTACTTTTATATATACATATATACAGTCAAATCTCGTTAATTCGAACTTCCGCTTTGTTCGAACTTCCGGTTTATTCGAACAGAAGCTGTGGTCCCATCAAGGTTATGTCTATTCCTATGGGCGAGAACGCCCGGTAATTCGAACGCGAAAGCATTTGAGATGGTTAATTTGAACATACGGTGCACTGACAATGCTCTCACGCAGCGCCTCCGACCGGCATTGCTCCGACACCACCATAGAGTAAAATCTTAGGAGAGACCCCTCAACGCCGCGCGGAGAAA
The DNA here is from genome assembly GCF_013339745.2 of Dermacentor silvarum. Lineage (NCBI taxonomy): Eukaryota > Metazoa > Arthropoda > Arachnida > Ixodida > Ixodidae > Dermacentor > Dermacentor silvarum. Next base: position 188,927,382 of record NC_051155.1, read on the forward strand.
AAACGAGAAAAAAAAAATGCGACGGAAATTTCACTCTCAAATGGCAAGGTCGCAGTTTCACCGTCGCGCAGGAACACGCATGTATGTGCCAACGTCTCAGCCAACGCAGCGGCTGCGGCACAGAAGGAAGCTGCAGCGGAGGCCCAGTCTGGCCAACTTGCCCCCGATAACGGCAAAAGACGAAACTTCAGGCAGCAGGCTAAGCCGGCGCCAGGCCGGCAGGAGCGGCGGCGAGCACGCACAGGAGACAGTCGAAGGTGGGGGAGCTACGAGCAAGTTGAGAGGGAGGGTGAGGAGAGCCACTGAAGCCACTGCCATCAAAGCGACAGCGTTGCAAAAGCCAAATCTGCTTCTCTGCCGCCCTCCTCCCTCACCTTCGACGGTCTCCGCGCGCGCCCGTCGCCCGCTTCCTGAAGTTTAGTTTTCTGCCGTTATCAGGAAGCGAGCGTTGGCCGGCGTGGGCAGTCTCGAGGCCCTAGCTCGCGATGTGCTTGCGTGCCACATTTCACAACTCGCACCGTTCGTACATCGTGCATGAATACTTCAAAAATAAGTCCTTTTAATTCGTACAAATTTTCGGGCCCCTTCGAGTTCGAATTATCGAGATTCGACTGTATATATATCATCATCAGCAGCAGCAGCCTATATTTATGTCCACTCCAGGACAAAGGCCTCTCCCTGCAATTTCCAATTACCCGTCTTGCGCTAGCCTTTTCAACTTGCACCTAGTTTGACCCCGCCCATTTTTCTGCCCGTCCTCGACTGCGCTTCCCCTCTCTCGGTATCCATTCAGTAACTAATGCTCCACCGGTTATCCATCCTCCATTGCATTACATGGTCCGCCCAGCTCCATTCATTTTTTCCTCTTAATGTCAACTAGATGTGTGTGTGCGCGTGTGCGTCCACTGTTGGCTGGGATGTAAAACCTGCATGCAACCTCGTGCTCAACAGCAGTATGCGACACCTAGCCACTGTGCCATCTTTGTGAGGGAAGAAAGACTGACCAGGTGGCTGGGCATCAGGTGGCGGCAGGTGGTGATTGGAGGAAGAGGAGGCGGCCCCTTGGTCCATGGGGCCTCCTCCTGAGGGTGCCCCCCCGGCCAGCTTGGCCCCTCGGCACGAACGCCGCCGACTGCCGCTGCCACTGCTGCTAGCACACGACCCCGTGGTGGCCGCCTTGCCGCTGCTGGCTGCCCCCCGGGCCCCGCCGCCCCCTTTGCTGGCCCGGCCCCCCGCCGCCCCGCTCTCCAGGGCGCAACTCTTCTCTGGCCGATCCCCCCCGTGGCCCCCTGTGTGAAGGAACAAACATGCTGCAGTTAGACCGCCCCACACATTTTTTCTGGAGCCATAAATGTAGAGAGCCACAACTGCACTTTAACCTAGCTGCACATTTGAAGGTATGCAAACAGGGAAAAAATGTTAAATAACAGTAGACTGGTAGTTTGCACTCTGAACTATCATAGTACTTGTCCAGCAGGACAATGTCATATTCATATGAGCTCCCATACAAGAACCATATGTTCCATCCAACATGATCACCTGGAGTTATTCGGTACGTAGGTTACGAGACATAAGGTTGTTAATGAAGAATGCATTTAGAAAGGCTTTCTTTTAGCACAGATTGTAAAGGCAGCTTTTGCTGAAGCTACCAAGTGAGGCCAGATGTGCAAGTGATGGGTTTGGAAATAAACATTTAACTAAACTATCACTTTAATTGCAGACATGGCTTGCAAGGGAAGCTGTAAAGAAGTGACCAAGCAAGAGAAGAATCACTTATTGTGAAGTTTAAAAAAACATGGACCAGTATTGATGTGCCTAGCATGCCCCAAACATATGGCTTCCCAAGGCCCCTCCCATACAAAGCTTGGACAGCAAGCAGAACACTGCAGGCACTGAGCTAGTCCATGTGGTCTTAATATTCAGCAACTAACAACCAAATCCAAGCTTTTTTATATTTTTCAGTAGAAGGACTTCAAGGATCCTGCACAAGGCACCAATCAGCAGCACAAGCACCCAAGCAAATGGGAAGAGTGTGCCAAACATGCCCTTACTGCAAGGCCTGAAGTGACCCTTGAGCTTCTTGTGCTGTTGGGGTGCGTCGTCAGAGTCAAGGTTGCGCTTGACCGTGCTGCTAGGCGGCTGATCCGGCTGCTGCTGTGGTGGCGGCTGCACTGGTGGCTGTTGAGCGTCCAATGCAATTCCGTTGTGGGTTGATGGGCAGCTGTCACAGTGAGCCAAGGTGCGCGTGCGGGACCTGCCAAAACACAGCATGCATTGCATTTCAACCTAACAGGTAAATCCACATCGCATTAGACAAGGGATGGGCTCAGAAAGGAGATGCACAGAGCCCTGACTTCCGACCATCTTACTTAATATGGAACACACATACTTGTGGGAAAGTATACGTATGTGGGAGAGACTGGAAGGTGTGTCAACGAAGATTAGCTGAGCACAAGTATAACATTTAGAAGTACAGTCGAATCTCGATAATTCAAACTTGAAGGGGCCCAAAAATTTGTTCGAATTAAAGGAAGGACTTATTTTTGAAGTATTAGAGCACCATAGCACGACGTACGAACGGTGCGAGTAGTGAAATATCACAGCGCGCAAGCACATAGCGAGCTGAGAGCCACGAAACTGCCCACGTCGGCCAACGCTCGCTTCCGGATAACGGCAGAAAAAGAAACTTCAGGGAGCGGGCGGCGTCCGGCACAGCGATGGGCGCGCACAGGGACCGTTGAAGGTGAGGGAGGAGGGCGGCAGGGAAGCGGATTTGGCCTCGGCAACCCCGTCACTTTGATGGCTTCCCTCGCACTCTCTCTCAACTCCCTCGTAGCTCCCTCACTTCGACTGTCTCCGTACGCGCCCGCTGCCGATGCCGGCGCCGCCACTCCTGCCGGGCAAGCGCCATTAGCCCGCTCCCTGAAATTTCGTTTTCTGCCATTGAAGCGAGGCATTGGCCGGCGTGGGCACTTTCGTTGGCCAGACTGGGCCTCCGCCGTTGCTTCCATGTGCGCCGCAGCGTTGGCCGAGACGTCAGCGCGTACACGCGTGTTCTGGCGCGACGCAGAAACGGCGACCTTGCCATTTGAGAGTGAAATTTCCGCCGCGGTTCTTTCTCTCTCTCTCTCTCTTTTTTTTCCGCGCGGCGTTTAGGGGTTTCGCCTAAGCTTTTCGGAGCAATGCCGGACGGAGGCACCGCCACATGATTTGGCGCTCTGCCGAGAGCATTGTCGGTACGCGGTATGTTCGAGTTAACCGTCGCAAATGCTTTCGCGTTCGAATTACTGGGCGTTTTCACCCATTGGAATACACATAACTTTGACGGGACCACAGCGTCAGTTCGAATAAACAGGAAGTTCAAATTAAGCGTGTTCGAATTAACGAGATTCGACTGTACAAGCAAGAAAACTTATCTCAGACTTCCCTTGTATGACAAATGCAGCATTATGGATAGGGTGAAGAATAAACTTACTAGAGAAATGATTGAAGCAGATTTGATAGACTGAGTAAGAGAGCAAGATGTGAGCTCTCCTTCCATTTCCTTAGTAGGCAAATTGATTTTCTGCACATGCAAGGGTGTATGACTTGCGATTTCCGTTTTCCCTCCTGTACATATGTGCGTGTAAGTGTTTAGGGCAATAAATCAATTCGAAGTCAGTGCTCGGTGTATCATGTTTCTGCTGTAGTCACTTTTCTAATGTGCTGATTTACCTATTCTGCAACCACGCCTGGTTTGTGAAGCAAACTTGCAAAGCTTCGACAGTGGTCGTTATTCTGTGAAACACAGGAAGGGTTTAGTGTCCTGCACCACTGGCATGGTGTACTATGCGATTCCTCTCTCTTGTGGAAAAAAGTATGTGGGACAGGCCGGCAGGTGTTTAAATGATCGTCTCAGAGAGCACCGTAATAATGTGTATAACACAGGTACAGGGCCATCTGGGTATTCATTGCCGTGATCATGGGTGCAAGCCCTACTTTGTGCAGGCTAAACATAGTTCACAGCTGACACGTGAAATCATTGAGGCAGATTTCATCAGGAAGCTTGATAGCTTGTGCTTCAGTTCTCCTTCAATTGCACTTTCATCTCGGGAAATAACCTATCTTAACAAGGTTTGAATGGCGAACATTCAGTGTGCATTGTTAGCATGTGGCTATCATTATCAGCATTGGAAATGATGCTCCAGGTTTTTGCTAACTATTCACCTGTTGCGCATGGTAGTACCAATATAATTCCTTCTTGTCTTCATAAATAAACTGTTGCAAGTCAGCACTGTGTGCGTGTCGCTCTTTCATGTCACTGTCTATTTTGCACTGTGTTCTTTTTTTTTTTGTGTATGAATAGGAGGGGCATCGCCTGTATTAATGCGATGTTTAACAGCTGTAGTTTGGGCCAAGGAACGATCGTTAATGTCAAAAATATTGTGGTAGGAAAACAGAATGCGGTAGAGCTCACGAGTGTGCTCGGACGGCATGTCGGGCGCTATCATTTTCTGTAAGTCGGCGATGGTACAAGTTGCAGACTGCGATCGTAGAGGAGGATCGGCTGAATTGTCTACAGCTGCAATAGATGCTACTGAGTGATCCTAGAAAGTGCAAAGCTGGGCCAGGGACATCCCGCGTGGCAGCACTTGTGTCATCAAGCCAAAATTGACCACTGGCAGGCAGACACAATTCGCCGTAATAGATAAAACTGTACGAGGTACTGTGATCCTGTGTGTAAGGAGGACGTCTTGCATGGGAGCCGCGATGTTGTGACCATCGGGCACTGGTGGAGATAACACTAAGTGAACGTAAGTCAGTGCTGAAGGTGGCAAGCGAACGAAGTCGACGGAACTGATGCTACAGGGGTGTGGTTCAGCGGGATCCAGAACAGGCAGGTCAAGGCGGAGAGTACTGGCGGAACAGTCGATGAGAGCAGAATGCGTGGAGAGGAAGTCCAAGCCGAGGATGATTTCGTGGGGACAGTGGGCGATGACTGAATAGCACGATAGTGGAGCGATCGGCGAAGGAGACGTGGGCGGCACACATACCAATTACGGGGGCTGTTCCGCCATCGGCAACACGGACAACAGGCGTCGTGGCGGGTGTGACTATTTTCTTAAGCCAGGTTACAAAGGTTAGCGCTCATTACCGATAATTGCGCCCCAATGTCTATAAGAGCAGACACAGAAACACCGTCAACTTGCACGTCAAGAAGGTTCAGATGAGTGGGCAACGTCAGTAGAGGATTTGGCGGCGTAGGGAGCAATGCAGCGTCACCTCGAGGCGCTGCATCGTCTAGTTTTCCGGCTTGGAGAGGCGTTCCAAAGGGAGTCAGCGAATAGGAGCGACGGGGCTGGGGAGAGCGAGATTGTCGTCGTTGGGGCGAAGGCGAACGAGAATAGGGGTGGTTCGGCGCAGGAGAATCAGTGGCAGGCATTAACGGAGCGTATGGCATAGGGTCGAGAAGGGCCACCGGGGCGAGAGTAGGCAGTATAAGTAGACCGGGTCAGGGAACCCTAGCGACTGCGACAGTGGCGAGAAACGTGCCCAATTCGACGGCAGTGAAAACAAATGGGCTTGTCGTCAGCATTGCGCCATTCAGATGAGTTGCGGAAACGTGGTGGGTAATAAGATGTGGGACGGGGCGGAATCGAAGAAGCCTGGTGGGTAACAGGGCGATGCACCGAGCAGACGGTGTGAAGACCCATGTTTACGAACTCCTGGCGGACAACTGCCTGGACCAGGGAAAGCGCGACTGCAGGTGCAGTTGGAGGAGCTGGAGTCGAAGGCAGCATGATAGCCGGCCTCAATCTCACGCCGGACGATCATGGTAACATCGCCAGTGTTGTTGGGACGAGGAGCGTCGGCACAGGAAGATGTCAGCTGGGGTGTTGGGCAGACGGGCAAACTGCTGGTTGATACATCGGCTTTTAGCGAGTTCCAGGCGGCTGCACTCTTTTATAACGGACATCCACCGTCGCCACGTTGTTGAAAACAAGTTGAAGGCGTCATCAGCAATGCCTTTGAGGATGTGCGAAACCTTGTCTGGCTCAGTCATGTGTGCGTCAACTTTGCGGCACAGAGCCAAGGCGTCCTGAATGTACGTGACGTAGGGCTCGGTTGACGTCTGCACACGGCCGGATAACGCCCTCTGTACGGCAAGTTGGTGACCGTAGGGGTTGCCGAACATGTTTCAGAGCTTTTGCTTAAGCGAATCCCAACTGGTGAGCTCATCTTCGTGTGTCCGAAACCAAACTCGAGGTGTGCCACCGAGGTAAAAGACTACAATGGCGAGCATGGTAGCAGGGTTCCACCGGTTATTGCGGCTGACGTGTTCGTACAGGCTGATCCAATCCTCGACCGAGAATACGCGAGAGATGTAGGTCGTTCGAAGTGGCAGCAGGTGTCGGAGCCGGCTGAGTCGAGCTGTCGTCACCGGGAGCCATGACAGAAGGCTCGAGGTACCGGCCACTGTGAAGCTCCATGACAAGGTACAGGGAACGTCCACCTCCACCAGATATGTTACGTAGGAAGACGCAGACGAAAAGCTATATACAAGTATATTTACAAGTAAATGTGCCACACTTAGCCAAGAGGCAACAGCCTGCACAAGCCTCTAATCTTCATCGTCGTCTTCACACTGCTCGCCTCTTCGTCAAGGCACATACTGTTCCGTAGCACTATGAAATACTGCTGCGCACCTAAATTTCTTTGATGTTCAGCAGTGCGAAGGAATATGTTTACATGCATCCTATCATGAATAACCATGCATGCATCCTAACAAGTGCTCGAGGATGAGCGCAGCCTATAGAAAGACCACATTTTTGGATGCACACTTTGGAACAGTTCAGCCAGCAAGAACCGGTGCATAAATACAGTGTAAAGCCTCTCCAAATAATTTTATTTGTGCCATTTGTGTCCCAAGACTAAGTCACAACATGACTACAGCATGAATTGTCTCTATTTATTGTTGGCAATATCATGTGAAGCCTTGTACGGTGGACAAATCCAATGTCAAACGGCTTTCACATTAACCCTTTCAGTGCCACTGACGTACCAGTACGTTCTCTACTCTCTCCAGTCAGATGTGCGCAGTAACACTAAGTTGGCGAGCTCCGAGGTAGTTCCACCATCTGTTTATAATTCTAGAACCATATTTTCTCATCTCTACGAGTTTGCTCAGTCTGTGTTTTTGTTAGCGCACTGCGGAATGCGCCCCTTTGTAGGCCATGTGGAGTATGCATCTGCCGATCGAAGGGATGGCTCCCAGGCTTTGTGTACTGCTAATGTGGTGATTCTTCGTTCAAATATACACGCCGAAGCGCAAGGACCACTCTTGCGTTTTTTTTGATATTTGCCGTACATTTAAAACAGTTTTTCTGTTTTACTCTCACAAAGTGACAGCGACCTCGTCGCGGAAGCATGCACGTCACAACAAACTATGTAGGAGATAGAAAACGAAGATAGGAATGTGAGAACCGTACTACGAGTGCCTGTTTATTATCCCTATCACTTTTTTTTTTATTCTGAATAAATGAAAATAAACCGTCATGTTCACTCTGCAATATTGGAGAAAGAAACCATGCATTGAGGGGCAAAGCACTTCATGACAATATTTCAATGCAAGTCTCAAACTGAAACCAACATATTACAAGCCAAAACAAAGCAGCAGCATGTGCGGCCATATTGCATAACATAAACCATGCAGGTCAAATGATATGCATAAGGAAAGAGCTTTCAATAAATAATGCAACTGTCTGCGGTGTGAACTCGTTTACCTTTTATGCAACTCTTCCGACCTTCAATCAGTGCACCAGTTTAATACTTGCCATGTATTGTTCTCTTCATGCAAGCCACTCATGCGGAGCATTCTACACCCATAATTACAGCTTGTCTCTATGTCCTCCTGAGGCACACGGCTTACACTGTTACATATATCTACTAAAAGCAATGTTTCAAAACACTGCACGTTTTCATGGTTATCTAACTTCACTTACTATAGTGAGAAGATACTCGACAAAACAGGTAAACTGCATTTACACTTTAGTGCATCACTTTAAAATGCTTCCCTATCCAACATTGTTTTCTTTTGGGGGGTACGACTGTAATCACGCCTATTGAATCACTTTACAAATGTTAAAGCAAAAAAAAAAAAGGTTTGGCAACAGCCTACAAAAGCCTGGCACAGTATAACAATGTCTCAGGGTATCCTGCTAAGGGTATCCTGCTAGCTAAGGGTATCCAGAACATCAGACCAACTACGAAGCAGCAACGTGGCTTACCTGGTTTGTATTGGAGACCGTGTCCCGACGAGAGGCTGTGGCTTCTTTAACCCCCCTGACTGGCTGTTAGGTTGGTCGGCCATAGGCAATCCGCCCACAGCAAACCATACCAGGGTTTATCAAAAGGCTCTGTATAGCAAAAGGCACAAGAATTTATATACAATTTTAAATTTTCAAAAAGAAGCTCTTAAACAACAAAGCTGTACAATAAGGAGAGCTGTACATTGATGGTAGAAAATATTATTATCCCGATGCGGAAGTACAAAAATGAAAAGCTTGTCAATCAGAACAGTACTGTAGCGGCAGCAGCATCGACATGGGAATTACGTAGACGCTCGCGTATACAAGGCACAAGCGGCACGCACCGGCACAGGCTAGCGTTCCAAGAGAAGATTTAAAACGCTACGCTAAGAGATCGGGTGTCGGTTTTTCCTCTCCCGCGAGAGCCCGACAGTTTACCAGTCTACGTGGTCGCTCGTCATCACAGTTTGGTGACCTCGGATGTGATCCTGCCATACGCTCCTGTGGTAAGACGACCATGGACCAGACCAATGCTATGAGAGCTCAAGGCCAGAATCCTTCCGACAAACGCGGTGAGCCCTCCTTCACAAAGTGGCAGATTTGTTGAACGCCCCATTGTCTACCGCCGCCTATGACGATCTCAAGGCAAACCCTGCTACAGCGCACAGCAGCTTCACAACATTCTCGCATCCAGCAGCTTCTGTCTGCTGAAGAACTCGGCGACCGACGCCCTAGTCAACTTCGCCAAATGAGGCAGCTGCTCGGAGACAATGAGAGAGACATCGACAACACGCTGTTGCAACGACTCCCGGCTAACGTGCAGATGGTCCTGGCGACAGCCTCTACCATGGATCTTACCAGATTTGCCGCTCTGGCCGACAAAGTCATGGAAGTAGCCACCCGAACCATCGCAGCCACGACATCGTCTCCGGGTGACAATACAACCGCCCTGCAAACCCTTCCCTGCTCTTCAGCAGTGCAATCTCCGCTCGACTCCTTGTGTGAAACGCATAATCTGTGCAGAACATCGCCGCACGTCATCTCGTCACCCACGCAGCCATAGTTCCAGTAAATCAAGATGCACGGGCACCTGCAATGAAACATCACCTACAACGTCTGGCGTTTGCTACTACCACCTGCCGTTTTGGAAACGACGCTCGTTTCTGTCGGCGTCCCTGCGCTTGGCAGGGAAACAGGCCAGCCGACCTCTAATGGCGACGAGGGGGTCCGGCCCAACACACAAGTCGCCTTTTCTACGTGACGGACAGAGTTACGGGACAACAGTTCTTAGTCAACACAGGAGCTGACGTCAGCATTATCCCCGCCCACCACTCCGACCGAAAAGCGACACCCGTGTCGTTTTTGCAAGACATCAACGGCACCAGGACTCCAGTTTTCTCGTCACGCTCCGTCATGCTAAACCTTGGCCTTCGACGAGCGTTCCGCTGGATTTTCCTGGTTGCACACGTCCGCTGTGCAGCCATTGGAGCAGACTTCTTGCACAACTACGAACTCCTTGTCGATGTTCAATGACGCCATCTCATCGACTCCAAGACACAGCTATCTGTTCCCGGCGTCCCATCATCCGGCACATCCCCGATTGCGCCTATTTCTGCAATGTTGGACGAACCTTTCTATTTCTATTTCCGACCCCGGCATTTGTCCCCGGAGAAACTGAAGATTGCTTGCGCGGAAGTTCGAACATATGCTGCAACTTGGCATCGTCTGCCCTTCCTCCAGTAATTGGGCATCACCACTTCACATTGTGCCTAAGAAGACAGGAGACTGGCGCCCATGCGGTGATTACCGGGCACTAAACAATGTTACAGTGCCTTATCGCTACCCTCTCCCGAACATTCAGGACTTCACGGTAGCGTTGCACGGTGCGACGATCTTTTCTAAGATCGATCTCTTTCGCGTCTATCATCAACTACCGGTTGCTGAAGAAGACATCCCCAAGACCGCCATCACCACACCCTTCGGTCTTTTTGAATTTCTCCGCAAGCCTTTCGGCTGACGGAACGGGGGCCAATCGTTTCAGCATTTCATCAATTCCGTCACCAGAGGCCTGCCTTTCGTTTTTGCATACATTGACGACCTTCTCGTCGCAAGCTCTTCCGCAGAAGAACATCACCACTTGCAGTTGTTTTCACGCCTTGCCAGTAACGGAACTGTCATCAACGCTGCCAAGAGCGAATTTGTTCAACCCGACCTCGAGTTCCACGGTCATATCGTCGACGCTAACGGCATTCGACCACTGCCATCCAAGATTCGCATCATCCAAGACCTTCCCCGACTGACCACACTCACCAAGCTTCGCCAAATTCTCGGATTCGTCAATTTCTACCGCCGATTCATTCCCGATTGCGCACGACTTACGGCTCCGCTAGACGCTCTACTGGTAAACAAACGTAAACAAGTGCTTCAGTGGACTGAAGAGGCCACCGATGCTTTCACAAGAGTCAACTCTGCCCTCGCCGACGCCACGCTGCTTAGACGCCCAAAGCCAGACGCGCCCACTGCCATCATGACCAACGCTTCAAACACCGCCGTTGGTGCCCTTCTACAGCAATTTATCGACAATGCGTGGCATCCATTTGCCTTTTTCTCCAAGAAACTGAAGCCTGCGCAGTCCCGCTGCAGCGTGTTATTTGGCCGTGAATTACTCGCAGTTTACCTGGCTATCTGACATTTTCGCCATTTCCTAGAAGGCCGTGCATTTACTGTCTTGACAGACCACAAGCCCCTTGTGCACGCAATGAACCGTTCGGCGTCCTGTTACTCGCCCCCGCGAGAGTCGATACCTTTCCTACATCTCAGAGTTTACAACAACGTTCTGACACATCAAGGGCACCAACAATGACATGTTCCAGCCGACATTATGAGTCGTGTCAATGCCATTTCCACGTTGACGTCGGAGCCTTTTATCAACGATGTCGACTTACTCGCCAGGTAACAGCATGACGACACCGAACTTCGTACACATCCCTGAAATTGGATGACGTCGTTGTGACTCCAGATGGTACGTCCGTCGTCTGCAACACTTCTACCGACACACCAAGACCATACATTCCGGCATCCCTTCGCAGATGTCTATTCGAAACCGTGCACAACCTGTCGTAGCTTGGCATACGCGCAACACAGAAGCTTCTTTCCAGTCGTTTCGTTTGGCCTTGGCTTAACATGCAAGTTCGCGATTGGGTTCGCTGCTGTTTGTCATGTCAATGCTCCAAGATCCAGCGTCACCCCATTCCGCCTGCCACGTAAAAAATTATGGGGTTTTACGTGCGAAAACCACGATCTGATTATGAGGCACGCCGTAGTGGGGGACTCCGGAAATTTGGACCACCTGGGGCTCTTTAACGTGCACCTAAATCTAAGTGCACGAGTGTTTCCGCATTTCGCCCCCCTCGAAATGCAGCCGCCGTGGCTGGGATTCGATCCTGCAACCTCGTGCTCAGCAGCCTAACAACATAGCCACTGAGCAACCACGGCGGGCACTGCCTGCCAAGTATTTTTTTCTTTTCTTCCACCGGATGCTCGATTTGACACCATACACCCAGACCTCGTCGGCCCTCTCGCACCTTCGAAAGGTTACTGCTACATACTGACATGCATCAACCGTTATACAGGGTGGCCAGAAGCTACACCTGTATCTGACATCTCAGCGCCCACTGTTGCAGCAGCTTTCGTGTCTACATGGATTTCAAGGTTCCGCTGCCCATCCATAATAGTCGCCGATCACGGTCGGCAGTTTGACTCGGCACTCTTCAATGAGCTACTCAAACTACTCGGAACGACACGTTTTCGCACAACTGCTTACCACCCACAGTCCAATAGACTTGTTGAACGTTTTCACAGGCATCTCAAGGCCTCCCTTATGGTGCATGAATCGCCAGAGAAGTGGGTTCTGCATTTGCCTCTTGTCTTACTTGACATCAGAGCCGAACTCAGAAGCGACCTAGGTTGCTCCTGTGCTGAGCTAGTCTACGGCACTCACCTATGCTTTCCACTGAGATTTCTTTGTCACCGCCAGCAAAACACCTATGCCATCACCTGCCGACTACGTTGCCAAACTGCAAGCTTTCTTCAGCCAGATACGCCCTCTGCCTACACGTTCACAAGAAGCCAGGTCTCCGTACGTTTCTCCCGCACTCACCTCTGCTACCCACGTTTTCGTGCGTAACTGTGCCGTGCGGAAGCCTTAGCAGCCACACTACTCTGGGCCATATTGTGTTCTCGAGCGTCGTCAGACGACTTTTGTCGTGAATGTCAACGGCCAATCAGACACAATTGCCCTGGAACGTCTCAAACCCGCCTACATTGAAGCACCCGCGCCATTGGCCCCACCAATGTGCGATGCAACCCTGCTGCATCCATCGACGCCACCTCTGTATGTGACACCCAAGACCAACGCCAAGACACGCCGCGTCACGTGGACTTTACATCGTTCGTCGAAAGTTCCTCCTCTCTATGGGGGGGGGAGCCCTCTGTAGCAACAGCAGCATCGGCGTCGCAGGAGAATCACTTAGACGCTCGCGTATACATGAGGCACGACCAGCTGGCACGCACCTGCACAGGCTAGCGTTCCGAGAGAAAATTTAAAATGTTATGCTAAGAGATCGGGTGTCGGTATTTTCTCTCGCGCGAGAGCCCCAGACTTAACCGGTCTACGTGGTCGCTCGTCACCACAGTACAACAGGGCTGCTAGGACCTTTCCTCTTTCCTTACCACGGCCCTATGCATCGATCACCGGTGGCCTAAGTCTTTGAGTGCCATCTCGGTGATTGTATACAAAGTAGAGTTTCTGTTTCTGCTTGGTTCACATTTGTATCGCGCGGCGCGGATTTTTAAAGGGCGCGCGAGCTCAAAGATTGAGGCGTACTTGAGCAGTGTGACGGCGTCGACATCCTGTACCGCGCACGCTCAAAAGATAGCAGTTTCACCTGATCCCAACGATCCTAGAAGTGATCCTTTGGACTTTTCGAGCAGTGATGACTCAGACATCGATGTCGTGTCCCCCGTCGGAGTTTAGTTCGGATGAGGAAACTTCAGCAGATCAGCCAGGAATATCAGCTGTTACCTGCTGGCAAGTTTCATTTTCGCCTCGTGTTTTGTTTATTGATATCTACAGCCGGTTCAATAGCCGTGTTGGTGGCTGAACTATCATTTTCTTTATTTATGATGTGTCCACTTCATTTGGACATGACGTGGTGCCACCAGTTTCGGCCCCAGAGAGATCTGGTCATTGACCTCGGGATGACACTCTGAGGGGTCCGAAGCGGCTGGCGAGAGCTCTCTATTTTTTTCGCCTTGCCTTTACGGCGGAGGTCGTTCATGCTATATATATAAACACGAACAAATATGTACGGAAGCATATCCTTGACAAACCGACACAGAGATATTTCTCTGATGATATAAGTCTATCATTAGGAATGTTTGCCGTGAATTTCAATAATTATTTGTTTGGTAATCTTTATTACATATTTTGAAATTACTGTTTCTTTCCCGAAATGTTTTTGTATATAATATTATGCTGTAAATTATTTTTTTCTTGAAAAAAAATCGTAAGTAGGACCAACCAAGCACTTGAATGTTTCACTACGCGTCATGTAATTTTTCTTAACTCAAAGAGTATGGGTATATTGCCTACAGATATATCAACAATTTGTATATTTTGGAATTTCTCTAAAAATGTTTTTGCCAGAGATGTTACTTCTTGCCGAAATGTTTTTTGAAAGTTTTGGGGGTTTTCTTGCTTAAGAATTTTTTATGCAAATAACATTTTTTGTATCTTAAAAAATAAATGTTAATTGAAAGCACGTTCATTTACCTTCACTTTTATATACTGCATGACACTGTAAACTTATTGGCTGTTGCACAAAAAATTCCTAACTCAAACATACAAAAAGCAGCCAATTTTCCCGTGGTAAGGAAAGAGTTAAATTGGCAGCGTGTGCCATTTTCTTGTCTTTGTTTCTTTCAATAAGTACGGCAAGCAGTGCCAGCTGTAGCTTGTGAACAGAATTGTGTTCGTTCCACGAGTATCATCAAACATAACCAAACACCCAATTACACTTGGCCACAAGTTCCTCTGTATTCAATCGAGTTTCATAGCACTAAAATCAAAAGGTAAATAGTGAAATGTGGCCAACACAAAAGTGTTCAGTTGCTGCATTGTTAATCCACATTGTTCATGCATATGCTTTGCACAGACACAAAGGAGTTGTGCTTCCAAAGAAGATGAGGCAAAAAAAAGTGGGTATACTTGAAGGGGGTGAGGATAGCATACCCATGCGTGAGAACTTGCCAAAACATTTTGCAAAGACAACAAGCTACATTATCAAGAACTATTCCTGCACTTATATCTCCCCCTGCCCATGTGAGAAAGAAAATTCTGGTAAACTAACCTTCCTCCTCCCTAAAGTCAAGTTTCCCAGAAAAACTCAACTAGAACCATGTGTCCGTCTCCAATGATAACCCAAAGAAATGATATGAGCCTCAGAAGATAAAGAAACACAAACAAAGCAATAAGACCTGTGTACTTCGTGGCACCACAGCAGCATGCACATTTAGGAGTTTCAAAACAATACAAGTACAGCTGGCCAGATAGTTTCTGTACACTTTGCACAGTGCGCATCGATAAGCATATAAGCTGTGTGTAGTTCAAAATAATAAATGCTTGGTGACCAGTTAAAGTAAAAAAATAAGTTACTGAAGCACAACTTCTCGGTAATAAGGATGTGCTGCTGCTTTCTAAATGTGAATGCACACATACTTGTGCATTGCCAGCATATTGTATGAACACGCCATTTTCACCAAACATCAAAGACAACACACGAATTGATATTCACCTAGAGACTGCGCACTCCTAACTACTGAACATCTATTTTTTGCACAAGCAGCTGGACATTATCACATAGGCCAAGTTATACCAGTGTGCTAAACTGATTGCCAAGCAGACCTACCTACGCATATATTATGACTTTTTTTATTTTATTAATTCAGCAGATTTAACCAGTAGTAGTTCCACATGTAAAACTGAGATGCGAAAAAACTGAATTGCTATGTCCCGATTGATTTGCTAGAAAGGATGACATGAGAACTGTCAAGTACATGGCTCAATTGCATCATTTTTTTTTTTCATTGATAGCCAACAGTGAAACAAGAACAAAAAAAACGACCATCTGAAGAAATTTACTCCACAATGCAGACTGCACTCACATTGGCCACTTTTACATGGCAGTGTCTTCGAAAAATGGTTGACGTCCAACACTTCTCTTCACTCGATGGACAGCTAACCTGAAAGATGAAATTGGTTCCAATAAAAGAAAATCATAGAACGTCATAAAGGCGCGTAAGTTCCACAGCAGTTTTAGGTATTAAAAAAGAAGCTGCTATAAGCTGGCAGACTTGATTGTCATAGCACAACAGACAAGTAACCATTACTGCAAATCACATTTATCGTACAGCTTTCCCGTACGACGATCGGTTGGAGAAAATGCGCAGATAAAAAACACCGTACTATAAATACGTAACTTAAACATCAGATGCACAGTAGAACCTATTAAAAAAAGGGGGGGCACATGCTTCACTCCGCGTACATACTGCGCGAAACGCTTCTCAGACGCGCGCAGTCTAATATCTACTGCTTTAAAGCATTCGTAACCTTCGTCAGTTTTAAGTTGTCTGTGTAAGCGTTGGCCGAGAAAGAAAGGCCCCGAAGAGAAAGCTGCACCGGAGAAGCATAACGTTGGGCACACAACGACGCCAAGTATTCGGACAGCGCGTACTGTACAGTGGAAGATAACACGCTTTACTAGAATGTATGGCGCGTCTACCTGACTGCGTTTTCCTCACAGCTGCGTGCGACAGTAGAGCAGAGAAGCTAGCTTTGACACCTCCGAGACTGTCCCAGCAACAAATAGATGACTAACAGCGGGTACACTGACTATGACTCGCCTCGCCGTGGCAGCTGATGTTGTGGAGGCAGGCTTTTGTTTGCTATTTTCTCGGACAGAAAGGGCGACTTGGATACGAGAAGCGAACGCATGTCTCCACAGCGCAACGCAGAGGGTACACATTAGGACATACATGATCCAAACAATTTTCCGCGCAGGCCACCATCTCTTCACCGAAACGCTGTGAACATATCGCGGGGAAACGCACCAACAAAGAAATCCGTTCACCTATCCTTCCCGAGGAAATAAACCTATCCGTAAAAGAAAATGAAAAATAAAAAAGGAAAGCTCGCTGGGATTAAAACCAGATTGGTCAGCTGCGGTACTCTGGCGTCGATAGCGCCGTCCGCGTATATGCTTTCACAATTTCAAACGACGTTCACTGCACTTTTCTAGAACACAGATTTTTGTATCCTCGAATAAAAATGAAATTTGTAGGGCCGCTACGCATTCACCACTTGGGAAAGCTCCCAAAATACAAAAGTAAAATTTCAGGCGCACATAAAAATAAAAATGCGACGCAGTCTAGGCCTAAGTTTACAAGGGAGCCCGTGTGTTCCCTTCAGATAAACTCTAAATTCAGCGCGGCGACGCATAAACCTTCATACAGCGGCCCATAATACGATGCGTGTCAAGAAATTGGTACCTACCGACAACTTCACGACGGCAGCTCGTCAGCGAACCGCGAGCTTTTCCTCACACGACTGGCTCACTGGCTCACGATTTCCCACACGCAACGGGAGCAGAGGCTGGCTTTGGCTCGCATACGACGCATGCGCAATTTTTACATTTTCTCACACCGTCATGTAGCAGCAGCGTCTATTTGTGTTTGCTTGCCAGAACATTTTTAGCTGTGAGTAGTAGGGCGTGCTTTACATTTATTATCGAAAACGGCGCGCACCGCTCGTCCACAGAACCGACTACAAGAATGCTTATTTTTCGCGCGCCATCGCAAAATGTTAACAAAACAGTCCCGTGCAGAGATAGTGCAGCGCATCATCACTCCATTCAATGGGAAGAAAAGCTACCTTGCGCTTCAAGGTCGGTCTGCGGTGTTGATGCTGTTGACGGTCGCAGATCGGAGACCCATGCCGATAACATTTTCTTGTCTAAACACTACTGTAGGGCACTGCCAGCAGGAGTCTGCAACGAGCGACACAAACGCACAATGAGGCAAAGCACAACTGGTGACTGGTGAGCACAACACGGAGGCAAACGGGGCCAAAAACTGGTGTCCGTACAGCAGTGGATGATGGTATCAGTGATTTTATTCTCTTCGCGCCTGTAGCTAGTAAAGCTTAAACCAGGGTTAGCAGTTAAATATTGTCATTCGCCTAATGCATTCCCAGCAGGTCCCAACCGATAGGCGGCGTCAGAAATGTCGTCTGCTAGAGCTGACACCCGCGCTGAAGCGCGAACCTCAAAATGTTGCGCGCCACAAGTACGTACGCTGCGCGCTACTTCGCGCCAAGTGGCATTCATCTCGGACCTTGGGAATGTTGTCGCGTAGGCTTATTTTCTTTCTTGTAGCTTGCCTTGTTGACACAGACGCCCAGCTTTCGTGTGAGACGCTTGCATCTAACCAGTTCGTGCGCTTATTGTGCAGCTATAGCTAGGGCCGACGTCAGAAAATCGAATGGATTGAGATTCATTTTAGGCTTTGGAAAATATAATTAGGTACGCCTGAGTAAACTCCTTAGGATCCAACCGCGAATTCCTATCCGATCGACCTTTCGCACTTGCTTATAATCGGAGGTTTGAAGTTCGCCTAGCTTCGTAGTCACATTTTATTCATTTGATGTGCAGGTATTTAAGAGCTACGATAACGTCAACATAGGTTTAATGGTCCAATCGAATGGTCGTTTGTGAGTGCTTCTGCGAACCTTCAAATGTCGTTTATCAAACTATAATATATATTAAGCACGCTTAATTTTATAGTGTTTCAAAGCTAGCCGGCATAAGGATACTACAGTAATTCGTCTGTGTAACACGTCTTCACTGACGTTTTACAATACCATGAGAGCGCTCCACAAGAACTGCATTTAGCATTTCTTTAATCCTTAATTTTTTATTTCATAAGATAATGAACTTATTTAGAGTTTCTTGAGAAGAAATTTATTTATAGAAAATCCATTCTCATGGTGCAAATAATTCACAATTTGAACAGGGCCGGAGTAGATCAACTATTTATTTTTTTGCGCCTGGTTAATGGTCCGAGTGATACTCCATCTAATTAATATGATCAGAATCGGTCAGTCATGAGTGCATGGTGGATGGCGGATGAAGAAAAACGAAATAGAATTGAATAAAAGAAAGCCTTAATAATTATATATACTACTGCTGCTTCAATTCTGCAGTTCAGCTTGTACTGTTATTTTTATAACATTTTTTCTGGTGTCTGACGGTATTTACTGGTCACAAATGGCAATTGGGCTATAATATCCAGTTTCAGATGGTGAGCGTTGTCACTGAACTTAACTTTTAATTGGTGCATGGTGTACAATGTTCACAGTTTTGCACAAATAATAAGTCAATCATTTTAATGTAGTCATACATTATGATAAAATTAACATATACTGATTTGCTAGCAGATTTATAGGTGCACGGTCATCTTTTACTGCAGTTTTACAGTTTTACTGCTGAGCAGTGCATACGTCAGAAGCATATATTGTACTTTAATTCTTTAACTCCCATGTGCCTTCATATAATATTGTACAAAGTTTTTTATTCTAGCAAATTCGTCCACATTATATCCATACTCAAAAAAATATATTACATGTGCGGTTTACATCCTACAGTCACCTGAAATGTTAATGAATGACACCTACTTTTAAAAGAAGGCTTTCCTTCAACACACATTTAAAGCTCAAACATAATTATCTGAACAGATGATAGCAAAAGGAATGGGAAAAATAGAAGAAATGTTCAAGGACCAGAACTCAAATGCACGGCAAGAACCGAGTTGTCGAGCATGGCTCATCTATGTCAAGCAAGACAGAAGAAACTGTGGTCTGGAAGAATACAGCTCGGGGTTGGTAGTTAAAGGGACACTTAAGGAACATCTTAAGTTGAGCTTGATTCAAAGATTATGCCTCTGTAACATCGAATTCGTCATTCGTAACGAGTACGAAATTTTTGTAAGCGATACAATGACGAAAACGAAAAATCTGAGTGGTGCCACCTATTCGTATGACGTCAGTACTGGTTGATTCACAGAGTGTGGCAGAGAGAGAGGTGATGTGGGTATTTCGCCAACTCGTCCATTTTGTTGAGAGTGATTCAAATTGAGGAGCAGCAGCGGGACATTCGATGACAATTTTCTGCTCAATGAAGTCATATATTGGCACACAGAAAATGATGATAGACTCCTAGATGAATAACCTATCGATCTAATTCAGCAAAATATTTTTCCTTAATGTCTCTTTAAAGGGTTAAAGTGAAAACTGCCATTTTCATATGACTTTGTCCTACTGCAGACCTCCTGCTGGAGCAGTGTCAAGATGGCCAACACTCGCTGGAGCTGTATGACAGCAAGAGAAACTCTGCAGTTGAGCTTACCCTGAGCAGACATCCCCCATACCCAGGAGACTCTCACTGCTCTCTCACTGTTAGTGCACCATGGGCAGATGGCTTGCTTTTTGTTGTGCGCATGCTCAACATGCGCTGGGATGCTACACGATGCCTTGACTACATGAAGGTACTTATTGCAGGCTATATGAGCCCTAATTGTTAATCTAATCCTCCTATGAACCTTATAGCAAAAACCGAAATACGAGCCATAGGCTTTCATTAATTCAACATCATGGTCTCTTTGGCTATGGTCACAGTACCTGGAATGATCTTATGTTCTAATAATTTTAACCAGTTTTGCATGTCCACTGGGGTGAAACTAATAGAAATAAACTGCACAATAAAAAAACAATGCATTCTGTAAAGCTTCTTATGGGCACAGCCGCATTGATTGACACACTGCAAGATGTAGCAAGCTTACTATGGCTTATATATGGGCCGTTATCTTCAAAGCGTCCAGATTTTTGCAAAATGGGTGTGGCTGTAATATATATATATATATATATATATATATATATATATATATATATATATCTGCACATTTGCATCACTCAACAAGACACATATTGGATACATGGTTACACTTTTATGACACAAATAAGTGATTACCTTGCATTACTGAATAATCATTTACATTGCAAGCTTATTTTGGACACATCTCGATATTGCAGATTTGAAACCTGTCATTAATCTGTCAGTTTTTGCATATAATGTACAATTTTTTTACGAGTGCACTTTCATAATTTGTGTCAGTGCCATTGGTTGGCAAGATTCAACTTGCTTCATTACAGTCGCAGCATTTCTACAAATGTCTTTGGTTTGATGAGTATGGAAGTGAGCTTTTTGGGTTCTTCTTTATTTTTTTTTTTACCTGTATGCTGATAACCTGCTACCAGCTCTGATGTGTTTATATACAGCATTTCTTATATTGTAAGCTGCCTAACATGCCTCTGTTTAGCTATGGGCCATGCATTTTCATAAAATGAAATGGACTGAGCTCAAACAGGGTTGACAAGTAGTTCCAAAGTATGGGGCCTTTAGTGGAATTGTACAACGTAGATCAGCCTTGCCCTAAACTTCATGGTAAAAACAACTCATAAAGTTTATGCAGTTAATTAACCAAATTTAGTCGATTAATCATTCCTGACCAAATTATTGTTGTGCTTAATGTAAGGTGTGCTATATACTAAGTGGGTGTGAATGCACAATTAAAATATCAGTGATAGCTAAAATTTATTTTTAAGATCAGTATAGCTAATAATAATAGAAATGCTGCTTACAAAAGACATTACAATTGTTCATTCCACATAGAAGTTGTGAGAAAAAGAAAATGAAGTAGCAGACATATGTGCAACATTTAATGCCAAAACTAGTTTTTACATGAAAAGTGCACACTTAGGTTGGTTTTCTTTCTTTTTTCTCTTTTTTTCTTCGTTTTTATTTTATTATTATTATTTTTTTTTTGGGGGGGGGGGGGGGGACCCTTAGTGTACTGTATTGAAAGAAACTGCAAGTGGGCCTAAATTTGCCAATTTACTTATTTATTTATTTTTACATACTACAGCCTGTGCAGAGCTATTGCAGGAGTGGGAGTGATTACGCAAAAACAACAAAGATGAAAGAAGGTGCATCTTAAACAAATCGAGCAAAAGTCAAGCCAAACACAGCAGCAAGAAATCAAGCACTTGAAATGCAGTTACATATTGATAAGTGTGGATAGAAGTTTATTACGTGGCAGATGAGCAGGAAAAGAAGTTGATTTTGAAGATGTTAGTTCACACAAATATAGCTGTAATGTTTAGTTTGTACATGGCGATTCCCAGTTGACGATCCCTTGCCAAATGCTAAAAAGGCATTTGATAGACAACAGGAGCAACGGCTATCCAATTTGATGTTTTTAGTGACTCGTTATCTCAACACTGGGAGAGGGATTAGATTCGGCGAGACTAGGCCGCAATTGTGTAGCGATGCCTTTTTCGATGCTAATGCCTTTATGCGCTTTTAACGTTCGTGAGTGGTCAAATGAGGCTCTGCCTCAGGCAGAGGGTCGAATGCGGCCATTCATGAACGCAAAAAGTGCTGAAAGGCATTAGCATTGAAAAAGACATTACTAAAAAATAACGGCCCCGAGCTGGAAGGAGAAAAGCCACAGTTGGGTGGAGGGAAAGATAAAGCAAACTGGCTTTCTTTTAAAACAAATTGATTTTATGTCTCTTGTGTGGGCACGAAACAACACAACCATACTTTAATATTGGGTGTGTCAGGGCCTTATATAACAGTTTAGTGTGTTTGGGTGTTTCCCTTAATTGTTCATTGTAAGGAACCAAGTTTCCTCAGTGCTTTCTTGCAGACCAAATTAATGTGTCACCACCCTCACCACCACGAGAGATTATCGATCAAAGCAATCACTAAGTACTTCTTCTCACCAATGATCCTGCTACAAAAGCTTACTGACAAAGCAAAAGGTATAATATTGGTACAAAGCAGACTTAGCAGCACAACGCAGGACACAGAATGAACCATAACAACATAGAAAGAATCACAATGACACAGCACTGTTGTTGCGGTTCTTTTTGTGCCCTCTGTCATGCTAAGTCTGCTTTCCACCATGATGTCCTGACCAGCCCAATGGAACATGCTGCTAAAGTATCAGATAATTACAGAAAAATGTGCTTTCTGTCGCATGAGCATTGCAGGGAGAAGCATTGATAAAGATATTTCTTAAAGGAAGCACTCTAAAATTAAAATGCTTCTTAATGTAGCTCCAGTGCTGCACTAAAGTACTTGAATGTAACTGGTATGTATGCATGACAAGCCTTGCTGAGCCGTTTGGTGAATAGAGTGTTGAGTTTCGTAAAGGGGCCATGCAACTAATATACTGCATGCTTGCATATCTCGAAATGAACTGCAAAGTAGTGTGACGTGGAGCCATTTGTTTTGTCATCATGGAGGGAGGAGCAGGACAAGAAACATGGAGTGAGGCAAGGAAAAGGGCAAGTGGTGTTTCCCCCACCCGGCACATCTAGAGGCAGGGACAAAATTGTGCTCGTTGGCACACTTTTGAAAGCTGGTAAGGCTCTCCAAGGCCAAAGGGCTGAAGGTATCTTTTCAACAGGTGACACATCTGTCAAAGCCAACTGCAGTATATTAGGTGAAATTATGAATAGATGTGATCATCATGCAACGTTTTTTTTTAATAAACGTGCTAACAATTTCAGCAAACCCCCACACAAGTGATACACAAGACAGTGTGCGCTAAATAAGTCTGCCAATAGCAACCATGGAATGAATAAGTGGATGCGCTAGGCTTTCTTGTTGCATTCAAATTGAATGCCATTACATATTTGATATTACTAACTTCACAGCTGACTGACAATGAACGGGTCTTGCTGGCTCCACTGTGCACATCCCGGGCCATCGGATCTCGCTTTGTTGCCATGCGAGAAAACAGGATCACGCTGGTGGTGGTCACCTCAAAGTCAACTCCAAGTGGAAACTACACTGGCCTCAACATATTATTCACTGGTTATGTCAGCAGTAAGTGTCTTGAAATTGTAGCCTTGCCTATAAGAAAACATGTCAACAGCGAGTCACATTTTTGATCATATATGACTAGTGTAACAGATGTATTTAGAATTATCTAAGAATTTCATTCTAATGCATATTTACCACTACATGTTGTACATGCCCGATAAACCTGAGTGTTCGCATAGTAAGTAATATTAACCTGCAATAGCTATAATGGCTACAACACACGATGCCGTGTGTTGTTTCTATATATAGCACAAAGTGAAAAAAGAAAGGGAGGGGAGGGTGGCAATAGACAGAAAGCATATAGTAGTTGACTTAAGGTTTCCCTTAAATCAGTGCAGCTGTAAATGCTCCGCATGGTGAGACAGGCATGCCTGATTAAATAATTTTTACAAGTTGACACAGAAAAAAAAAGCCATGTGCAAAAATGTGTATGGAACCTTGGGTGGGATTGCCAAGAATGCTATATGTAAATTATGAGGGCTACAGATAGGTATGTAAGCTATTGTGTTCACTACTACCAAGCTGCTACATGCAACCAGTCAAGGAGCAGCCAAGATTGTCTATTGTTCTCAAAGAGCAGCATCTACAGTGCTTGTGAAAGCAGGTCGCAAGCCACATGATCAGACAGCACTTCTTGCCCTCTATGAGGATGGACATCACAAATTATTATTATAGTACATTGATCAACTGTTCTAGTAACACAATGTTAGGCATGAATGATGTCGGAAAATCGCATTTATACTTTTAAAAAAATATATTTTTTTTTACATTTTGATTCCAAAATAAGCTTCAGAATTCTATTTTCTTGTATAACAAAAATCAAGGCGTTTCTCCATCCAGACGATTGCGAAAAATTATTCTAATCGAGACATGGCAGCTGTACGGGCCTCTTTTTTCTATTCATGTTTGACTGATGAGGATCACAACCATAAGTTTTGCCCAGATGGTACGCCAGCTTTCCTGGTGTAAGAACAAGCAATCACTAACCCTGACTGAGCTGGCACTAGCTCATTCTTCAATTTTCACCACTGCTCATCTGAATTCATTAACAAAACTGTCAAATGGCAAATTTCGAATGTTAGGGGGAATCTGGTTCCAAATTTCGATGGATCGGGGAAAACAACTATATTTGAATTTGTCAGTCTCATCAAAGGTCTCATCAAAGGCTTCAAGGAGGTTCTACGGAAGCTGGCTTTCTTTTCAACTAAGGAGATGATTTGCTTTAAGCAACCACACACACCATAGAAAAATCGGAGGAATGACTGGAAAATAGACAGCTGAGGCGAAATCTCGTAAGAGTGCAGCAAAGAAAGCCTGCCTGGAGGAGAAAGCTCGCAAGGGTTATTGAAGGTACCACCTCCAACTTCATACAATTTTGAAGTTCTACACTGTTGCAAATACTGACCTGCATTCTGGCCTTAGTTTATTCAAATTGACCATCTGAAATAGTCAAAAGCATGTTAAGAACTTTCCACTTTTGTATGTCTCCTTTTACAATCTTGGGCAGTTCTCACTGCTTGTGCACCAAATTTCTTGAACTTAATGTGACTCAATCTCAGCCAAATTTTGTATGCACATGCACAATGATATGTAGAATGCAAGTATCTAGGTCTTATTGTAATTTTCAGAATTTTGGTCATGTGCTTGGAGAACTACTCATCGATGTTCACAATAGGGTCTTTCAAAACTTTTAATCTGGTCATGAAACTTATCCGAAAGTTTCATATAGGGACAGAAGGCAGCACCAGAGGCACTGGCGTAAGTAGAAGGTGAACAGTCTGCCGCACCACATGGCTGGACTGCCTACCAGATGGCTGGACTGCCTGATCATGCAAATCTTTCACGAGAAAAGGCGCCTCTCCCACATTTATTTCAGCATGTTTGTAGAGTGAACCTACAACGGGAACTTTTGGCAAGATAATTTAATATACAATGTGTTTGTGTTTAAATTATACACGGAACTGTGCTACGATTGATAACACCCGCATCCGCCCTAGTAGCCTTCCTTGCATAAAGTGTTTCTTTCGGCTGTCTCTATTTGCACTTTGTCTAGTTAGTTGGATAGGTCAGTTATATTTGGTTAGCTAGTTCACTGTGTTAGTTATTAGTTGATTAGTTAGTAAGTTAATTAAATTTGCTTAGTTATTATAGTTAGGTAGGTTATTAGTGAGTAATCTTGTCGTCACAAGTGAGTAAGTCGTCACATTAAACGACTGGATCCTTCCAAGAGGGACCCCTGAACACCGCAAAGCTATATATGACAGCTTGCCGATCTACCTAATAAGGAGCGAAAGAATTAACCTAATCTAGGCACCTCACCGGAAAAACCACTGGGGTTGCCTTTTAATATATGTACATTTTTTTTATTTAATAAACATATTTCTCTCTCTCTCTCTCTCTGTTAGAAAACTAGTTAATTAGTTGGTTAGCTTTGTTCGATTAGTTTTGTTAGTTACCTTATTTATTTAGTTAGTTTAGTTGATGTATTACTTATTATTAAGTAATTAGTTTATTGGTTGAGCTGGTTTTGTAGCTGTAGTTTGTTACATTACTTATTAATGCGTGTAGTTAGTTAATGTAGTTGTTAAACTAGTTAGTAAGTTAGGTTATTTAATCGGTTGGTTATCCTTGTTAGTTTAGTAATTAGTTTATTGATAATTAGTAATACTTCAGTAATTAAGTAATAATTAATAAGTTTAGTAACTTGGTAATTAGTTTAGTAATCAGTTGGTTACCTTTGTTAGCTTGAAACGCAGGTTATTTCATGTGTAATTACATAAAAGTGCAATGTGAACTTGCTCTGTAGTCGGTCTCTAACGATGGAGCAGTCCAAGGGTACAATTTGAATTATGAATTAAGCCATAATTACTTGTTTAGCGCAAAAACAACGGACACGTGAAAGACGACAGGACAAGGCGCTACTCTCAACTGACATCATTTTATTGTATCCCTCCTTTATATAGAGCAGAAACAAGAAGAACATGCGCAGTGAGCACCATGCGCGGCAACCACCACAACATCTGATCGCCAGAGTGCACTCATGACACATAATCCAAAAAACCATATTCAGCGCTGTACAAGCTTAAGGAAGGCACACTAATGCACTGCGAACCCAGTGACTGTATGAAAAAAGCTTCCGATAATTCTCGGGCGGTGGTATCACGGCTCTTTTTCAAAATCGTAGTGTCATGGAACATAGCTTTGCACCTGCATATTTTGCAATGTTGAGCTAAATGGGAACCTGTGCCTGTCGGTATAGATCGCTCGTGTTCTCTAAGGCGCTCGTTAACACAGCGGCCTGACTGCCCTACGTACCCTACGTACCCTACGCACAAACCTGATGTCCCATTCCGTACAATAGTCAGTGAAAACAACTGTTGGCAGGTTTTGGTTAGCCGTTTTTTGCAAAAACAGTTGAAGCTTTTAAAAATTGACGATCCTTATGGTATAAAGAATTCTTCAGATGTTGTTTCCTTTCTGGAGGACAACCAACCAGTAGCCGAGTTTTTTTCTGTGGACGTCGAAGATCTTTATTACTCAATACCGCATGATGAGCTATTTCGTAGTGTGATGACCTGCATCGAAGAAAGTGGCGAGGTAGATTTTCGCAATGATACTGGGTTGTCCTCGGAAAGGTTTTTGTCCCTTCTCGAATTTTATCTAAGTGCAACTTTTATCTGGTTCGAAAATAAGCTATATATTCAAAGAAATGGTGTTTGTATTGGTTCATGTGTGGCACCTGCTCTGTGTAATATTTTTTTATCGTTTGTTGACCGCGCTCTTAAGAGTGCTTTAGACAATGACTTGGTTCAAATTTTTAGATATGTTGACGATTTTCTTGTTGTGATAAAACAGACTAACAACGAATGCTCCGTTACGGTAGCCGATATTTTAACTCTGTTCACTGACAATGGCAAAGGTCTGACTTTCACACATGAGCTATCTAGGGACGGTAAACTTCAGTTTTTAGATTTGCAGCTATCCTTACAAGCAGATCACGCGTGTTGGATGTACTCGCCACGTGCACGTAAGGAACTCTTACCTTATGCGTCTGCGCACTCAAAGATTGTCAAACGCGCCATTGCTTTGATGTGTCTAGAATCTTCGTTGAAGAAATCGTGTCATCACACTGCGAACCAGAGTTTCATCGCACAGTTAAATAGGCTGAAGGCGGCGGGCTACCCAGGTGTGATGGTGACCTCGGTCTCTGAGGTATTGCTTCAGAGACTGAAAGGGAAGCGTCACAAAAGCAACTGTGTTACTCAAAAGAAGAGGCCTGAAGTTGTGCCGTATTGCCATAGAGTGGCTCACAATCTAAAGAATGTCGCCACTAGACACAATGTCCCAGTAGTGTTTTCTGCTCCTCAGAAATTGTCATTGTTGTGCAGCCGTATTTCAAAAACAAGTAAGAAACCAGTTTGTGAAAAGAACCACGAGAAGATTGTAGATTGTAGCGTCGGTGTAGTATATAAGATTCCGTTGTCATGTGGCAAAGTGTACGTAGGGCAGTCAGGCCGCTGTGTTAACGAGCGCCTTAGAGAACACGAGCGATCTATACCGACAGGCACAGGTTCCCATTTAGCTCAACATTGCAAAATATGCAGGTGCAAAGCTATGTTCCATGACACTACGATTTTGAAAAAGAGCCGTGATACCACCGCCCGAGAATTATCGGAAGCTTTTTTCATACAGTCACTGGGTTCGCAGTGCATTAGTGTGCCTTCCTTAAGCTTGTACAGCGCTGAATATGGTTTTTTGGATTATGTGTCATGAGTGCACTCTGGCGATCAGATGTTGTGGTGGTTGCCGCGCATGGTGCTCACTGCGCATGTTCTTCTTGTTTCTGCTCTATATAAAGGAGGGATACAATAAAATGATGTCAGTTGAGAGTAGCGCCTTGTCCTGTCGTCTTTCACGTGTCCGTTGTTTTTGCGCTAAACAAGTAATTATGTATTCGCACCAACTAGCCCGCCAACGCATTGTAATGAATTAAGCCGCTGTCGCAAACGCAGTTGAACCTGGAAATGAAACAAAGT
The DNA here is from genome assembly GCF_013339745.2 of Dermacentor silvarum. NCBI lineage: Eukaryota > Metazoa > Arthropoda > Arachnida > Ixodida > Ixodidae > Dermacentor > Dermacentor silvarum. The sequence continues at coordinate 188,955,771 of NC_051155.1, forward strand.
GTTGTAGTTGTTTCAAAATTCTTTGCGTTTAAGTTTCTGAACACTGTACAAAAACAGGGCAGCGATTTGCATGCTGTCTCGACAATGTTCACATGCCGATACAGGTATATAGTGTACAGGATCTACCCTTGCACAATAGCGAGTGTACGCACAGAACGCCTGTGGCATCCGTTTGGCGTCTGCTCCAGTCCACCTTCTACTTGTGCCAGCACCGCGATGTGTCCACTGCGGGCGGTAGATGAAGCTCTCTCCATGTGGAAGTTTCGTGACCGGATAGAAAGTACTGAAAGACCTTGATATTTGTCAGGATTAAAAATGTTTTCTTTAACAAGGCACTGAAACACTTTTCTAACTGATCGTACAGTGGCATCAATATTACATTATGTTGCATCATGACTCTCCCACTACAAAAATTTTTCTAATCCTTCAAGCACAAACGAAGTTATACGTAGTTACCAGACCGACGAGCAGCTTTCTTTCTCCTTCATTGCCGCTGGCATGCTGGAAGCTACACAGGGGAGATGGCAAGGGGATGCAAGGGAGCAATGCTCCTCTGAACCCCTGTGGAATTATGGCGTACAGCAGCCGCAGAATAACTCGACTCCGTCGATATAATGGAGAAATGCTTTTAATAGCACTGATACGGGCCGTGAAGACCCTGCTAACAGGCGAGAGACCCGTTTTCTCCTCTCGTGCTCGCCGACGCTTCTTCTTCTCTTCTTGTTCCGCCGGCGCTTCCAGTGAAAACAACATTCCCGGCCACGCAGTGAAATTAATCACGTAGTTCAAGCGGGTATAGCTTTTGGATAGGCCTCGTTATAATAAGACCTCCTTGATGTTTCAACTTGCATGAACGGACATGACCGTCTGAACTTCTGAATACTTCAATCACCCTGGCGAGTTTCCATAGTTAACGGGGTGAAGTCTCGGAATGCACGATAACAACGTCGCCCGTCAAGACTCTCCACATTTTATCAGAGCCGATCAGCACGCTGATTCCGCTTTGCGTGATGACTGATGCATGTATCGGTTCATCAGCTACGTCTCTTCCCAGTTTCTTAAATGAAGCGACAAAGAAAGACACTTCCATATTAGTTTCTTCGACGTCTTGGCATATATGCGGAATCTCAATGGCGCTTAACACAACCTCAATGTCAGAAAACTGACTGCGTAAGCGCAGCTCCACTATTCGTCGGTTTTCTGCCGCCTGGTCTGAGGCGCTGGCGAATGTGTTGAGAGCCATCTTTATAGATCCAACACACTTGAGGCCCAGGTGTCGTGACAAGTCTTCGGTAACAAATGTGCGTTGACTTCCGCCGTCGAAGACACCTCGCACGTAGCGGCAAGTGTTGTCTCTTACCGCCCAGGCTCAAAAGGTTTGCAGGAAGACGCAAGTCGATCCATCGTTGCTTCGTCGTCGTCCCCCTACCGATGCGCAAACTGTCGTGCTTGCTCTGTCGTTCTTGAGTCCTTGGTGCGAGCTCTGAGGGATCCTTTGTGGGTCGCACATACTTGAGGCATGGCGACCTTTGCACCTCAAGCAAGATATCCTCCGTTTGCAGTCGCGCGCCCTATGACCTTTGGTGGTGCATCGGAAGCACCGTTTATCATTCGATAGCACTTCCTTCTTCTGCGTCAGGGGCACATCCGCAGGGCAGGGTTCTGTGGAGTGCTGTCTTGATGTGCAGAAGACACACATCTCTTTGCACGGTTGAAACCCACGATCTGAGTTCGTGTGAAGAACAGATGACGCAGGCTGCTTCCAGTAGCGACTGCGGTAGGGCTGGTTTGATGTAAGCTGACCGCCGCTGTCTCGCACGCTGCTGTCCTTATAGTCACTCTTCTCCAGGCTTTCCAGTTCGATCGAAAGGAGTTTGAGTAGACCGTCTAGTTTCGAAGAACCAGCAGCATTGTCTGCGGTAGCACTCTCGATTTGCACAGCACATGCCCGATGGTAGTTAACTACGACGTCTCGGGGCACCGCCCTAAGGATGATGTCGCAGAGCATGGACGAAAACGACGACCTTTCCACACCCAATGACTCCAGGCCTCGGATGTTGACGAGTACGTGGTCGTAGAGTTGTCGTAGGGCTCTTGTGTCACCAGATGAACGAACAAGAGTCAGGTGTCGTAACCTTGCGAAATATTCCTGCTCCTGGCGCGTCTTGTCCCCGAAGCGCTTCTGCAGCATGTCTATGGCGTCCTTATAGCATTCTTGCTTAGTTGGAAGACCCGCGACCGCTGAAGCAGCGTCTCCTTTGAGAAATAGTCGCAAATAATGAAACTTCTCAGTGGCGGTAAGGCTCGCATTGTTGTGAACAATCTGTTCAAATTGCTCCCAAAACTCCACCCATTTACACACATCTCCAGAGAAGGGAGTGATCGTGAGTTTTGGTAGCTTGGCTCCCGTCCTTTCCGATGGTGACGCAATGGTATGGGTAGCCGACGTTGAACCCTCGGCTGCGTGCGCAGTCAAACTTGAAATGCGGGCCCGCCTGCTCATCAGCTCAGCAAGGGTACGCGTCGCGTTGTCCTCGTATTCCAAGACTGTTTCGTACTCGGCTTGGAATTCTTCGTCCGTGATTAGGCTCTCTATTTCCACATTTATCTTGTTTAGTTCGTCATTATTTGCCTTCAGCCTCTCGTAGTTGGAGTCGAGCTACCCATGCGTTGCGGAGTCGCTACGAAAAAGGGCACTTGCCTCGTTGATGATCCGACTGTTCAAGGATCGTCGGGAAGTCCGCTTCGCCTTGAGCTTCTCCATTTTTCTGCAGGCAACTCGTAGCCGTCGGTTGGTCTATCCCGGGTAGTTCGGCACCAAAATTGTGGAATTATGGCATACAGAAGCCACAGAAGAACTCGATTCCGTCGATATAATGGAGAAAGGCTTTTAATAGCACTGATACGGGCCGTGAAGACCCTGCTAACAAGCGAGAGTCCCCGTTTTCTCCTCTCGTGCTCACCGACGCTTCTTCTTCTTCTCTTCTTGTTCCGCCGGCACTTCCAGTGAAAACAACACCCCCCTCCAAAAGTTGGACGTCTCAGCAGCCAGACAGCTCATGGTGGCGGCGGTATCTACAATACGCTTTTAATTTCAGAGGCCACGTGCAGCAGATGCAGCAACGCGCAACTGTTGTGTGTAGACAAGCAGTGCGAAAATGAATTGGTTTTTATGTATTTTTGAGACTGCAGATATGTATTTTTCATTTCAGCTCAAATGAGCAATAATTGTATTACTGACAATGTTCTCGTGATCACAAAATCAGCCAATCGCTGTTGTGGGCTCCCGCTACTTGCGATGACGCTGCTTGATGTCATTGTAAAGGAGAGAGCAAGCGATTTTGAAGCGAAGCTTTATATGTCTATGCGAAATCATATATGGCTAGGCGAAATCGCCTGTGTACAGAAAACTATCATCATCAGCATTGGCTCGAGCATCGTCGTCTTCTTCCACAGCTGTCTGCATTGCCGCTCATCATTCCAGCGTAGAATTTCACTTATCTTCTGTCGTCATAATGGGGAGGCCGTGTTTACAGGGGTATGAGCCATTGCTTAAGAGGGTATGAGCCATTCATTGTCTTATGTAACAGACTGATTTAATTTTGAAGCAATTTAATTTCAAAGAATCACAAGCGGCAATGGGGGGTGAGTGCTGCTAACCACGCCGCCGAGCAAACTCGAGACATCGAATGCAAGTGACAATGGCGGACTGCAGGCATACCGTCAGTGACGCCGTTCTCTCTGTCGTAGCCGAACGTGTGTGTGACCTCATAATTGAGAAATACTTTAATGAACCCTCGGGATTAACCCAGTGATAAACACCGGTGCCTCACTGGTTAACCATCTTCACGGAGTGGAAGGGCCGACGAATTTTTTCACTGCTTTTCCTGCTTCATGCCGTGCAATACTATTCAGCTCACATGTTCGCAGGAGCCTCGTTAAAAGGTCCCTGAAATGGTTCGAACAAATTTTGTGGACGCGTAGGGCACAGCAACAGTAAAACAATCGCACCACAATTTGCGCGAAGCGTCTCATATCAAGAGAGCTACGGACGATTACAAGTTACCCTCCTCCATAGCCATGCATTTCAAGTAAAGTTTCTATTGCGTTGCAGATTTCGGTGGCGGCGTAGTCACGCAAAAAGTCACGTGTGGCGCATTGGATATGCGGGTATGAGCCAGGGACAAAAAATAAAGGACGAAAGAAGGAAAGAAAGAAAGAAAGAGCAGGTGTGGGGAAAGCTGCGCCGGCGCTGGAACACGTGATGCGCACAAACAATAGGCCTCTTCGATTATCCATCTCTGACAGTCCTTGACTGTCTGAAAGACTGCATACGCAACGTCTCGGGCAGTCCGGGACTGTCAGGAACGGATAATCGATGAGGCCCACTCAGGGTTATTTGGTGTGTCGCGGGGAGGGAAAGGGAAGGGGGTTGACGCGCGCTCCGACGGGCTGCCCTCGTCTCAGATCTGTTTCGGCGCCCGGGTGGGAAGGCCGTGCATGGTGCGTTCCGCTGAGGAGCAGGCTGCGTTTGAGCAACGGCGCTGCGAACTCGCTCGGGAAAGGACTCGTCGTTGACGTGCCGTATCTAGCGTGAGGGCTTCCGAAGCCCAGGCGAAACATCAGCGAAGAGCCGCCGACCCTGAATTTAGGGCAAACGAAGCAGAACACCTGTGACAGCGTTGTCTTGCCACAAGCTTCGCTTACCACCATTTCCTCAACAGGGGAAGGGCTCTTTTCTCCTCAACTCAAACAGCGATCGACGTACAGCCTCCGCGCACGCTGGGAGTCTGCGTTGCTCAGCTCGGACCTGTAGCACCAACTTTGCACCGTCCAGCGAGCCGAGGAAGCCGCCAAGGGCCAGCAACCCTTGGCAGAATCTCCCACCCCACCAAATCGCAGGGCATTCAATAAAGTTATTTGAATGAATGAACTCGCTCGCCGAGCGATCGGGGCTAAGCTCCGCCTTCACTGACTGCGTCATGATGTGACGTCGTGTAGTGTATTTTCGGTTATCTTGGAGCCGGCGCACAGCCTCTCCAACCTCTTCGCTAGCCGCCTGGCAGTCGCTCCCAAGCGAGAGCCTCGAAGTACCGTGCGTTAATTGTGAGCATTCTATCGCAGCGTCGAGCGTGTCCGGTATTCTGGTAACTGCAGTCGAGCTGGGCATTTTGACGGATGGGTGAAGGCGTAAACTAAAGCCCCTCCATACTACTATTGCTGTGATGAAAGAGCTTTAGCGCAGACGTACGTGAGCCCCTTGAGGTGCCTGATCAGTCTGCATGGTCCAGTCACCTTGCTGGTGGCGCAGATCTTAACGAACTATATAAATAGCTAATATTGCTGTAACATTTTTAACATTTTAAACATTTGGGAAAACATGTTCACGGATACGCTCCTGCCACAAATTTCCACCAGCAGCAAAGTACAATCTTTATCCGTAAAGTTTTGAGACTGACTTATTAGAGAGGTTCAGCTTGTCCGGTAATCGGGCAAACGCGGGCGGACCGAGCGTTGGGGCGTGTTGGGGGAACCGTAAACGTGAGCGGCCTGTATGGTGCTGCCACCTGGTGGCGCAGAGCGCAAACAGACAAAAACGGGTAGCAATGCAGTAGCCAAGTGTATTCTACTTCGCTGCTGGTGTAAATTGTCGGCAGTGGCGTAATCGTGTTGCTGCCGAAAATTTACACCAGCAGCGAAGTAGAATACACTTGGTTACTGCAATATTAGCTGTTTTTTTCTGTTTGAGCTCTGCGCCACCAGGTGGCAGCACCATACAGGCCGCTCACGTTTACGGTTCCGCCAAAACGCCCTAACACCCCGTCCGCCCGCGTTTACCCGATTACCGGACAAGCTAAACCTCTCTATTTTCTTCTCTAGAAAGGATTCCCCAAAACAAATGTTGGTGCGCATGAAGTTTTTTTTTTTTCTTCCTTCCTCCATGTTGGTGCTAAAACCCGTATATTTAGAAAGTAGTGTCAACCACTTCCCTCCTCCTCCGATCCGCAGAAAACTTCGATCGCGCCCTGCGGAGCAGTTTTTGAGGCGCGATTTTGCTTCGTCAGTGAGTAACTGGCCTTAATAATGCCGTTTTGGAAGTAGCAACGCGACGATGCGAGACGGCGCAAATACCAAGTGTGCAACAAGCGTTTGCGCTCGCCGGATGGTAAAAAAAAAAAAAAAAAAAAAAATTAAAAAAATCACATCATCTCACCCTACGGCCAACCATGGTGGGATGCATCGAGTTTCCGTTTCGTTTCACTTGGCAACACAGCCCAATGAAAGTTAGAGTGAGATAATGTATTGAGAAGAGAGGAGACGTTTGTACGGGGTTGTTGCGTCTTTATTTAGAGATCGTACGTGATGCCTAGCGTCGGTGCGCGCGGTATCTTGAAGACTATCCCGAAATTCGGGGTCCGCTTGCCGACGCTGACGTTTACGTTCGGCTTCCCGAGCCTTCCTCTGCTCCGCGGCGGTGGCGCTGCCGCTGCAACTAGCGCCGACGTTGACGTTGTTCATGGCGTTTCGCACATCGTTGCACAGACAGAGAATGACAGAAGCACAGCGAACGCGCGCTTGGTACTGCGCCGCGACACTTGCGCCGCCTACCGGCGTACCCTTAGAGAGAAAGAGAGAGAGAGTTATATGCAATGCTTTGCTGCGCCGACCTTTCCCTTTCCCTCAAGAACCACTTATCACTTATCATCACCTGTGGCAGAGAGGGGGAGAGGGGAGGAGGAGAGCGCACAACTTCGTAGGAGAGGAGAATGAGGGAGAGTTGCGCATGCACAGTATGGGTGCGGACACTGCACCCGAGCATAAGATGCTCTCGCATTTAAAAAAAGCATTTTGCCCTCGCCTTGTCGGTTGCAGCAGCATGCCATCACAATGACGTTCTTGTCACTAACACGGCAGAAAACTAGGTGGGGTGATTAAATTAGGAAATTTGCAGGTAGAAATTGGAATCAGCTAGCACAAGACAGGGTTAACTGGAGATTGCAGGGAAAGAGGCCTTCGTACCCCAGTGGACATGAAAATAGGCTGATGATGATTATGATGAATTAATTTTATAACTCATGAATTGCTCTTTTAATTGTAAAGTTAATTGTCAATTAGTAGATTGTAGACAATTATAAAAAAACATTGAACTGGGATGTGTTCGGTAAGATACTATTTGTGTGCTTATATTTTCCGGCTGAATAACAAATCCTGGGAAATATAAGTTGAACGTCAATATAATGAACATGCATATATAACAAAGTAAATTTAAAGGATTTCTCGGCTGTAATGCTGTTTAATGAATATATGGTTATGACAAATATTGGATATATATATATATATATATATATATATATATATTTTATGTTCGACACAGCATTGCTATATAATGAGGTTTGACTGTTTACCACGTGACTATGTGCCCACTTGCACCAAAAGAAGCAGTGCCCTCAGACAAGCTCACTGGAGGGGTCTCTCTATGGCTGCAAGAAGGTCTTGCAATGCAAAAGATACTGTGCGTGCTGTGGTACACTCTTTCCATTTTTATGTTGCTTATAATTGCCTACAAATTCTTAATTGAAACCTTGACAATTAAAGAGAAATTCACAGGTTATATAATTAATTATCAGTAATTGAATGTCATCAACAAAATAATTACAGCCAGCTTCTCAACTCGGCCATAAACAATGTGTACTTGATTTTGTTCATGTAAATTAAATGGCCCATCTTCTTTAAAGCTTGGTGCATGGTAGCTGGGACAGTGTGTGCGTGTGTGTGTGTGTGTTTTCTGTAGCTTTTATAAAGTCACGAGAACTACAAGCTGCCTAGACAACTTACAGCTGTGTTCCGACTTTTCTCTTATGCTTCAGAAAATCGATGCAGTCCAAATGATATGTTTCTCTGCATAGAATCAAAGGTGTGCATTTCCAAGGCTCTATTTTGTGATGGAATCGATCACTGTGGCGATGGAACTGATGAACCAGAAGACTGTGGTGAGATCATTTTTCACTGTTGACAGCAAAGAACTGACACAAATGCAATTGCACTTCTGATAATTTGTGATCCATTATTTGGTAATATTTGGTAACTTTAATATATTCGAAAATTCCGAATAGCTTCTTTTTGAACATGAATAGTTAGTGTGAAATATTTGATTAATATTAGAAACTTTTAATATTTGCGAACCCCCAATGTTTATAAATGATAGTGCGTTAGAAATGTCATCCAACATTAGGTTGTTTCCGAACAACTGTGTAGTTTTACAGAACAATAAATGGCAGCCATGACAAAATAACATTGCAGGATGACCTAGACTACATTACCATGTGATGTCAGCTTGAGAGCTAACATTAAATGTCAAAAGATGTCATTTCGCTTTTTAAAGATGTGAATAACGCTTATGTGACTGGTAATAATATCCTAAAACAAACGTCTGAAACCAAGTACCCGAGCATCATACTCCCTGTTGATTTCACCTTTATGCACAACCATCTAAACGTGATTCTTAAACAAGTACTAGCATGCCATTTTCGACTATTTATTTTTCCCAGTTAAATGAAGGTCCTAGACCTCTAATCCCTAGAAAAAACAGTGACAAGCCACAGAGCGCCGGCAATAATTTAATATAATAGGTTTTCTACAGCCAGTTTTGTTTTTGTTTTCATGTAGGATACTCTGACGTCACGACACAGTATATGGTCACGTGGGAACAGGACATTGCGACCGTTTTTTTTTTACACACACTCCGGCTCGCTCGGTCGCCTCATACGCTGCTACTCATGACGGCCAATGTAGCAGTATAGCGGACAACTGAGCGAGTCGGAGCAAGTGTAAGAAGGTTACAATGTCCTGCTCCTGGAACTTGAGCACATACTTGTCTTGACGTCACAACACAGTATCCTCCTGGCATGCGCTGCCGGTGTTTTCTTTCATGACATTTATTTGTGGGCTGCCATTCTCAAAATTCTCAGGAATAATTTTGTCAAGAATGCAAGACCCGGTATGAGCAACTTTAGTGATAGAATGGTGTGGCAATATAACCCGCATATACCGCATGTCATATAGCATGGCATGGCATATAGCATACATACTATACCTAAATATATACAAAACCTCACAGCAATGCTGACGGCAAGAATTTGCTTGGAGTGTCCATATAATTGATATTGCAATAAAGTATCCTTTTGTTGACTACCGCATACTTTGATTTCGCCATTTGTTATTTTCTTGCCCCTGTAATCAACCATTGTGTCATGCACAGCACATGACAACACACGCATAGAAACTAGGGGTGTACGAATATTCGAAATTTCGAATACGAATAGAATATTTTCCGTTTTTGAAGCATATTCGATTCTAGAAATGCATTTTGGAGGCATTGAAGCCCTTATTTGACGCAACTGTGGTATTAAGTGCTAAAACGTACCTATCATTGTCACATCAAAAGCCTTATATGGTGACGTCTCCGTTTCAAGGCCGTTTCAAAACCGTGTCGTCGACACGAAATGGTCCTCTTAGAATAAGAGGCGATAATGCACACAAAACCGCGATTAAGGGTGGAAGAATGATTAAGGAAGTCAACTGAAGCGATAATGGGTATACAGTGAGGTGAATTAAGAGTGAATTGATGGTGAATTAAAGGGGTTTAGTTAGGTGATAGGAGTCAAACGAAAAGTAATGATGAGATAAAGTGAGCTAAGATAATGAAGAGTAAATGACAGTGAATAATGAGTGAAGGAAGGTGAATCAAGTGGTGATAGATTGAATAAAGAGTGATGAAAATTGGAAACTTGGAGTAATAGAGCAAACCAAGTGTTATGAAAGTAAAACTGAGATGATAGAGCGAATGAAGGTGAACCACGCAGTGATAAGGTGAATCAAGAGTGAATCAAGTGCGAATAAAGAGTGAATAAAGGGGTTATGGAGTGGGGGAGTGACTTGCAAAAAATTATGAAATTTGAGAGTCCAAGTGAGAGTGACTCAGCAAAAAAAAAGGTGCTGAGTCACAGTTCGAGTTTGGTGAATCATAGGAAGGATGACTAGCAAAAACACATGATGACTTGCAAAAATGACTGTAAATTACAGAAGACTGTTGCTGGGCCTGTTGGTACATACTTATAGAAACAATGGAACCCAGCCTTTAAGACGCAAACACCAGGAGAGAAGTAGACGGCACAGTGACTGTAAATTGTCATTTCAGACTCAGCAAAAAAAGTGGTCGTTATGTCATTGAACTAGCAGTGCTCGGGCCTTCGCCTTCAAGTCGTCTTAGTTGTAGCATAAGGGATCCCTAGTAATTATTTTTGGAGTACTGCATTGCCTCGAAGGTTGCAATGGTAGCTCGAGGTTTGCTAAGAATCTCGCAAAAATGGATCAAGACTCCTTTGCGGAGTGCAAGTTTGATGAAGTTGCCAGCCTGGCCATGTTTCTTGATCTCCGCCTTAGGGCCACAGTTCATCAGGCCAGGGGCGGATCCAGGTTTTTTCTGAGGGGGGGGGTCAGCTTCTGTCAGTGATGATGATGATGATGATGAGTAGCCTTTCTTATTTACCGAAATTTACCGTTTTTCCTCACGATAAGCCCACGTTTTATACGGCTAAAGCAACACCTGTAGCCCTCCGTGGTGGCTCAGTCAGCTCAAGCGTTGAGCACGAGATCGCGGGATCAAATACCGGCCGCGGCGGCCGCATTTCGATGGAGGTGAAATGCAAAAACGCCCGTGTTCTTGCGTTTTAGTGCAGGTTAAAGAACCCCAGGTGGTCAAAATTAATCCGGAGCCTTCCACTACGGCGTCCCTCATAATCAGAACTGGTTTTGGCACGTAAAACCCCAGAAAGAGGAAGAAGACCTGTAGCGAAGCCAGGTATTGGTTTCTCCGAGCTTATAGGAAAAGGAAGTTACCCAATACAGCCATGTGCTTGGCGGCTGCGCCTGATAATACAGGGTGTTCAAAACTAAGCTTTATGGTTTTCTTAAAGTTAGGCACTGGGAGGCACGCGAAGACCACCTGTGCAAATAAGTTATGTGGCCAGGGGGGCACAAAGTGAGATGATAATTATCACTGTGAGCAGCCCAATTAACTAAAATTGAACAATTATTTTTGTTAACTGCAGTAAGTAGGTATGTTTGTATTGAAAACTTAGAGACAGTCGAGTTTCTACACAGTATCAGTCGGAAGAATTATTCTAGCGTGTCCGTGCTCCGAGATATCAGACTCCAAACTTCAATTGTCGTACTGCGCAGAATAATCGAGAATAAAGACGCGACAATTCTCATGAATTCCCGTGAAAGATGATGAAGCTCAGTGACCACTTCTGTGGAGGGATGGCGGTGACATCTTCTCTCTTGAGTCGTGGTGGTGTGTTGACTAGAGGAACGTTCTTGAATACGGGCGTAACGCTCCGCTCCAACGCAGCAGCCACTACGCTGGTTGTTTACGATATGCGAATCACCGCGTATGAAGACTCACGACGCTACGTACAAGAATAACGATGTGGCGTAGTAGGCGAGAGCGCGAGCCAGCGTCTTCATGTTTTGTTTCCCACGCGACGTCATCCTTTTACACAAGGCACGCGTCTGCTCCCGTTTCTCTAACCACGCGACGCCATCGTAGGCCCGCGCGCTGGCGTTGGCCGCTGACGTCACGCTCCCCCACTTCGCAGCCGCGGCTCGAGGCTTCGCCACGCTCCGCGAGAACGCCCACTCAGATAAACGGATCCGGTGGGCTTGAGCCTCCTATGCTTAATGTACGACAATAAAACTGCGAAGTTACAATGAAAAACTTGTAGCGTATGAACGGTACTGTGCTCGTACTGGATATTGTCAACGTGTAACTGTAATCCCAATGAGTGCTACAGTTAAAAAAAGTTGCCTATGCGTAGTTCTTAGTTTAGCTGTTAGTTGTTATTATTTATATATGAGCACTTCAGCAAGAGATCTCTTTCATTAAGCAGGTTGGTCGCGGAACCGATGATAGCCAATGAGGCAACCGTTGACACCCCAAGGGCAAACTAAGTTAATCAGGCGCGAAGGCGCTCGAGCGGACCTCGGCGTGCTTGGCAAAAGGGACGTCCCCTCATTCATTCGACACCACCGACGGGACGAGTAAGGCACGGCAGGTGCCAGGAGGTCCAAGGTGTTCATGAGAAAAAATAACTACGCCAACTTCGCTAAACCACACTCCTACGGAATACAACTAAGCTTGTGAGCGAGCTAGCTTTACTTCTACATGGCTGATACCACATGCTACTCGCGAAAAATACTTTTGAAGAATGCTGGTTGCCATATATATATATATTTTTTTTGCGACAGGGCCATCCCCCTGTCAGCGAGGGGGCAATGCAGAAATCTGAGGGGGGGGGGGGGGGTCAGGACATCCCCCCTGGATCCGTGATGAACAAGTCTAGTGATGAACAAGAAGGCACATTTGGCATCCGCTCCTGAGAGAGAAGTCACAGAATATGCAGAAAAGCCCCTTCTGGGGAAGGACAGGGATCCTTGCGAGTGTTGGCAGTCCATCCCACGAAACACACAAGCAGCTATTTGATGTCTAAAAGATGTCTTGAACGGATAATTCAAAAGTCTAATAGCTGTCCTGGTCAAGACATTTTCTAGCCGTGGAGTGGACGTCTACAGGTACTTCAGTAAGCCGTGCTAACGTTACACTAAAAGTTGGCTAATAAACATCTTGACAAGAACAACTTTATGAATTGTATTAGACGTTCCCAGAATTCTGTAATAATGGCTTCGGGAGCATTATGCAGGCTTTTATAAAACATCTTGACAAGAACAAGTTAAGAACTTTATTAGACGTTCCCAGAATTCTGTTATAAATTATAGCAGAATTCTGGGGACGTCTAGCAAAATTCTTAATTAAGCTGTAAAAGCCTGTTTATTGTTTAAGTCATAAAGCATAATGGCTTCAGAAACAATATGCAGGTTTTTATAGCTATCTTTAAAACAGCATTTATAGATTGTCATCCTACAGTGACGTGGTAAGCAAAATTAATGGCCACTTCAGCATACCATGCATCCGTATGCTAGCTTCATAGTACATATGTTACTATATAGAACTGAAAAATAAATTGAAGCATTACATTATATTATTTATAATAACTTGCATTAAATGTTTTAACATATATCAAATGTGCATAACAACACACAGAAAAAAATACAACCTGACCTTGTGAGAAAGCGGCTACTAATAAATTGAAGGACATGCAGAATGATTTTACAAAATTTTTAAATACAGCAGAAAAGGTGACCACATAAAATAAGACACAGCTGCAGTAACCACAGCATCCAGGTCCCTTCCCTCTTGGATACCACTGGCTGCCCACAAAAGTTTGCTCTGTAATATACCAGTGAAGAAAAAAGTGAACAAAAAGCATGTAAACTATATATCAACACCACAGTTGTCAGTAAACAGCAAGCAGTTTCGACAGCAATACAATTATAGTTAAGCTCTGGCTTACCATGACTAACAGAAATGGCAGCCAGGCAGCCACGTAGTGCCAAATAAGAAATAACAATACACAAATCAGGTGCATAGAAATCAAAAGAAGCCACTTAACAGAACAGTCAAGCCTTGCATGCTCCTACAGGTTTACCTTAAGATTAATTAGGTGTGCATGAAACTGTGCGAAACAAACACCGTTTGGCCCCTGTTCATCTGTTTGCAGACATATGCCCTACAGCAAGATCAACAAATTTGTAGCAGCATATATACACATGGTCAAATGCCAAAAGTATGGAAACAATGCAGAGATTGTGCACGCACATAAACACAGCGACCGAATAAGCATACATTCAAGCTCTGGCTTGCAACCATGCGACTTACCTTGACTAGACAAAAACAATGGAAGCCAGCAGGCCTTTTGGTTCCGTGAATGAGTAAAATTTCTGCATAGGAAATAAAAGAAGACAGTCAACAAAACAGTCAACGTCTGGCTTGCAACCATGCGACTTACCTTGACTAGACAAAAACAATGGAAGCCAGCAAGCCTTGCGGTTCCGTGACAGTAAAATAACTACATAGGAAATAAAAAGAGACAGTCAACAAAACAGTCAAGCCTAGCATGCTTCTATATGTTTACCTTAAGTTTGATTGATGAGCACACAACTGTTGAAAAATATGCTTAGCCACCGTTGAACTCTATTTCCGTTCCAACATATGTGCCCTACAGCAAGATAAAAAACAAATTTATAACAGCATACAAACCTTGACAACGACATATGGGTGACAAGCATGTAAGAAAATTACAATTCATGACCTGCTTCACACTTCAAAAGATGCTCAGCAGTCTGTAAAGTTGCAGCCCTGATGTTTATTTTACGTGTAATTATGCGGATTAATTTTTAATTGCACAAAATCTTCATAACACTATTGAAAATATATCTGCCCTGGACGCACAAAAGATGCACGGGCCCGCAAAAACAAAAGTAGCGTGCAAGTTGCAAGTTGTAGCAGGTAAACGTATACGTACCGTAAGGAACTGCACCGTATCTGCAGGCGCTGGTCAAGGCTTGAACGTAACCAAAAGAGCCACAAGCGGTGCACACGCTATGTAGACTCGATAGAACTTGGGAAGAGAACCATAAGCACCGGCGAGCGAACGCTTGCGAGCCATGAGCACGGCCCTTTGAATAGCTCGCGGTTAAAGTCCCTGGAAGCTCTACTCGCGGTTAGGGAGCCTACATGCAAGCGCTGGTAACTTCAGCGCACCCCCTGGTGCGGTCAGATCTGTCGCGCGCGGCCCGAGATGTCGGCGACGATAGCTGGTATCTCAATTCCGGCTTCACCGCTTGTTCACGCAAAGGGAAAGGGAGGCACGGCTCTGATAAGGACGCTGAACGGGCGCGCACGTGTGCGCCCGACCGTTTTCTTTTTCTTTTTTTTTTCTAAACTTTGACTGTCGTGACAGACCACCGTGTAAGATATTTCTTACACCATGTGACCGACTCACCCGTATCATGCATCGCGCCGTGGCACGGGTGAGTTTTGCTGGCCGCACGGCAAACACGTTGTCGACGCAGCGATCGGAAAGGAATCAAAGAAAATAACCCCGCAGGATTTTTCTGCTTATTTACCCAGAGGGGGAAAGGAGCGACAGGCTATAGGATGCGACGTTAATGGATTGCATATGGCTTGTTAAAGTCGCACGGAATGTAACGCTGCGTGTCGGGCACGCGCATTTTAAATCTTTTTCACTTTCACGGCGCACGCCCAAGCATGTCGCACATTTTCTGACAAAAACATCTAAATAAGTTCTTGAGTTAGATGCTCTCAAGACGTTAACCAATGTATACTCCGGTGACGCCAGAGGTGGGATGTTACCACAGCTGAAACACAATAGCATATTTGATTAACCGTATTTCCTGCTACATGTATAATGTTTCCAAGAACATCTGTTTAACGTCTTCGTGTAGACCAAGACGTCTTTAGCCGTTAGAAGCTGTTCCGAGAAGTTTTTAAGACGTTTTGTGTTTCATGGGATTGGCCGCCTGAAGTACCCAGCATCTAAGTGCACTCGTACAGAAGCACTTGACCATTCCTGCCACCTCAATTCCAAGTGAAAGGGCTTTTTCTACCAGTGAAAATATTGTCCCAGAGCATAAAAAGCGCTTACTTTCTGAACATGATGAGCTGTTAATTTTTCTTAATAACTTGTAATAAGTGCATTAACTGACATTACCCGAGTGCATTACCTGTAATTTATTTATTTATACATACTGCAGCCCAATTGGGCTATCGCAGGAGTGGGTGTGTACATTGTATACAACATCAAAACATTTGTCTGCAAAACTTAACTTCAACACCTTGAAAATCAGGATTGTTTCAAAATCAAACATACAACAAGTAATATAAACACAGCATGAATCAACCTCAGTGATATAAAAATTCCTCTAAAGGCAACGACCTAGTTTCACCTGGCAATAAGTTCCATTTTTCAATTGTGCGAGGAAAGAAACTGTACTTAAATAAGTTAGTACGTGGTTGAAATGGTGCAAGGTTTGTGGCTATTCCTACTAGGTTTTAATTTCGCAGGAGACAGATAGTTGTTCGTTAATGAGTAGCGTGGGGTGTTAATGAGAATATGCAACAATTTAAGGCATTCACAATCGCGCCGCACGGTACAGAGGTGTAGACCTAGTGCAACAAGGTGAGATGAGGGTGAGAAGTTCCAGTCATAACGGCGGTATATGAAACGGATTGCTTTCTTTTGAACTGATTCGAGAGTGTTAATGTCAGATACCTTATAAGGGTTCCAGATGGGGCAGCCATATCCGAGAATGGGTCAGGTGAGCGATTTATATGTTAGCAGTTTTGTTTCACGTGGAGCTTTTCGCAATGTGCGATTTAAATAGCCTATTTTCTTTTATGCTTTATTGTATATGTATTCAGTATGCCTTGACCATGACATGTTAGGTTTGAAGATGAGGCCAAGGTCTTGTATTCGGACACCCATGGAAGGCAAGAGCCATTAAACAAAAAATTATTAAACAAAGAAATAGAGGTGCGCTTACTGAAGGATAAAGTGACTGTTTTTAAAAAGTTTATATTCATTTGCCATTTGTCGCACCACCTGCAAAATTGGGCGAAAGAATCATTAAGTGATATGTGATTAACATTTGTATTAATTACGTTATAAAGCACGCAATCGTCAGCATAAAGGCGGGTTTTTACAGACACACAATTTGGCAAATCTTTTATGCGCAATAAGAACAGAAGTGGCCCCAGGACTGAACCCTGGGGAACTCCGGATGACACATTTACTATAGACGAGTTTGAGGTATTGAACGAGACATATTGGGAATGGTTATGTAAAAAGCTAGCGATCCAGTCAACTAAGGATGAGTTATTAAGTATAGCGCAAAGTTTATGGAGAAGTTTTGAATGTGTAACAGAGTCCAATGCCTTGGAAAAGTCTATGAAAATGGCATCAGTTTGATTTCCAGTGTCCAGAGCGTGGGAAATGTCATGCGAAAATTCTACGAGCTGAGTTATAGTACAAAATCCACAACGAAAACCATGCTGGGCATCACTCAAAATTTTATTATTTTCAAGAAACTCCATAATATGTCTAAAGATTATATGTTCAAGAAGTTTACATGATTGAGACGTTAATGAGATCGGACGATGGTTTAATGGTGACTGTTTGTTGCCTGATTTATGCATGGGAAGAATTTTTGCCAATTTCCCAGCCAAAGGAACTGTCGAGGTAGATCAAGGCTTTTGAAAAATTGCAGTCAAATACCGGCTAGTCCAAGCACAGTATCTAACAAGAAAAGCGTTGTTAATGCCATCAGGGCCACAAGATTTTTTATTTTCTAAGTGCAGAATTAGATTCAAAACACCTTCGAGAGACACGGTAATATCGCCAATTGAATAAATGTGAGTCATGAATAAAGGCAGGTATGTCGAAGTTATCAGTTGTGAATACTGATTGAAAATATGCATTGAATGCGGTGGCAACAATTAAAGGGTCACTGGAAGGTACATTATTTATAACAACTGTATTTGTGGAGGCTGACCTGGGTAGAATTGAAGCCCAAAATTTCCTAGGGTTACTTTTCATTAGATCATGCAATGTAATGACGAAGTACACATCTTTTGATGAATTAATTTTGAGGCGAAGTTCCTCCTTGGCGACATTAAATTCGGCAATTTTAAGGGGGTCGCCTTTTCGTTTTAAGCGCCTTAACCTAGCAACACGACGTGACAAGTGAAGTATGTCGCGTGAAATCCAGGGCAGATGAGGATTTTTCTTTTTTCTCTTCAGAGGGACGAAGAGCTGGATGCAGCTTGTCACAATCATTTGAAAAGAGGCCACCAAGAAGTTCTCATCACTAAATTCGCTGAGCCGTTCGAAATGGTCAAATAAATCACATAAGAGATCAATAATAGATGCGTCGTCGGCGCGTGAAAAATCAGGGAAAGTAGAATAAACAAAAGGATTGTTACGAACTGAAACAGAAATGGATACAAGAATGGCCTTGTGGTCTGAAATACCATCTGTAACTTCGCATTCGAAACCATTATCTAAAGGGCAGGGACTAACAAAAACTAAATCCAAAACTGCAGCACCTCTTGTGTTAGCGTCAACAACTTGTTTTAAACCAAAACATAATGAAAAATCTAACAGCGCTCTGCTTATTTCCACGTTATAGCCGGTTAGCGATAAAGATGGCCACAAAATACCGGGGGCATTGAAATCTCCAAGGCAGATCACGCGTGAAGAAGAGAAGATACGCTCGTGCATGAATGTCGTTAAAGCGAGCAGCTGATCTATGTTCGATGACGGCGGTCGGTAGATAATGCCAAATACTATAGAAATGTTTCCGAAAAAGACTTTACGCCAAACTGATTCAGTATCAGGTGGGTTGGGGAGTATTGAAAATTTGGAAACTTATTAATCAAACTTCTGGCATTAACATTTAAAACGCATAGGGGTTCTTGTGGTTGACTACTAAGGTGTCAGGGATTAATAGTGGCGAGTTTTGTTGGGCGAGAAGGAACCTTAGTGAGGGTGTTAGTATCATCGTGCCAGTTGTAACTAACTTTATCGATAAATGCATGATCAAAGCTTGAGTGCATGAGTGTCTCTAAATTACAGCAGCCTTGTAAAATGCAGGGTCATGATTTTTTTAAAGGGTAATAAAAGCTATTATTACTTCGTTTTCTAACTTTTGAATACTACACACATATTTGAAGACAGTTTCTTGCTTTATTCGTATTCCATTCGTATTAAAAAATTTCAATATTCGCACACCCCTAATCGAAACATAATGGTACTGCTTTCTAGGAGCAATGAAAAACCAAGAAAAGATACTGTACAGAATATAAGCGCATCGCTAAAGGGTGGCACATGGTCATTTATACCAGAAACTGTAATTCACTGTAGCCCTTCATGTTTTACTTCTATTTATTGCTTTATCTTTGCAATACAAGTGTGCTTTATCAATAGGCTTTGTGATCTGGTTGACTTGTATATAGAAAAAAAAAAAGAATAATGTATATCCAAAGCTAACACTAGAGGTGTTAGCTTTGCATAATCAAGTGTACCAGTGTTAGGTAAGGTTAAGTGCAGTGGCCATAGGTTAGTGAGGGCTAGGATTTCTCTGAATTTGAAGAGAGAAAGAGGAAAGTTTTTCCAGAAGAAACAGGCCAACCTACACGCCGTAAGGGTAAAATAGGACTCGTGACTCCAGTCCACACCATTTTGAATTCAACTTACAAATAAACCCCCTATGACAAGCTGATTCTATGTTTAGCTTAGTTTATCTGAGAACCAGACAAAGGCTGCTACTCTTACTTGTAGTAATTTTTACCACTTGCTTTACACATTTTCTTAATACTTCTGGTGTCGTTAAGGCAATGTCAACACAACTCACATGCCACTGTTTACTATATGCAGAGACCATAAACCGGCACACCTGGATCGAGTGGGCTCCATTGCTGAGCTGGTTATCTGTATACGGCCTCTTCGGCGCAGTTCTCTTCAAGGTGTATTCAGAGAAAAAGCGATCCATCTTGGTGCTCAGGAACCTGTGACCCCGACTTGGACAATATTCTATTTTCAAAAGTGTGCCCATGCACTGAAATGACCACGCAATAACTCCACAGCCAGGCATTCAGAGCATATCTGAATCATCATCTGTGTCATCTTCGTTATCTCGACTGGAAGACCAGTCTCTGTTACTGTTCATCAGTATAAAAGGTTACCCATCCCTTCTGTACAAGATCAGATGTTAGCAATGATACTGAATGTGTGGCTGTTATGGCATGACGATGGCACACTTCACCTTAACATTAGAGGCCCAAAATTCGATGAAGCCCAATTTAAAACATTTTTGTGCTCGCTCATTTCAGTTGGTAATTTCCAATGTAGTTATAGTCAACTACATATAGATGGTGGTGTGGAGCAGAGGTAGAACACCCAGCTTCAAATCTGAAGGTCGTAAGTTCGAATCTTACTCCAATCCACTACATTTTCAGGCATGGAGTGATGCCTGACACCGGCAAAAAAATATCTATATTGCCGAGAGCTAGTGGGGCTATACTAGTTCAGGTGCAACCAAACTAGGAAGGCCCACTAAGCTTCATCAAAGTCACTCCCTCACCAGAACAGGAATTGGCCTCCCTGGTGCAGTATTCGGCCACTACCTCCCTCATGACTCCGACAATTAACCCATGGCCCTAAGTCCCCAGCGGCTGCGGAGCACCTGACCCAGGCGGCGGTCAGACCTGCGACGTGGCAGAGGGTGCTAAGGATCTCTGGGTCCGGACAGGCCGCCAATGGAAACTGAACCTGGCAACGTTCAACATGCACACCCTCTCGAGTGAGGCTAGCATAGTAGGACTATTTGAGGAATTATCAGGCATTGCCTGGGATATTATTGGCCTGAATGAGGTTAGAACAACTAGTGAGGCTTACACAGTGCTGACTAACGGCCAGGTCCTCTGCTACAGAGGACTTCCAGATAAGAGAGAATCTGGGGTAGGATTTCTAGTCCTTAACAACATAGCGGGCAACATTGATTAATTCTACAGCATTAATGAGAGGTTAGCAGTCGTCCTAATAAAGCTGAATAGGAGATATAGAATCAAGGTTGTACAAGCCTACGCCCCAACCTCCACTCACGATGAAGAAGAAATAGAACAGCTTTATGAAGATGTTGAATTAGCAATGAGGAAGGTGCAAACTCAGTATACTGTAGTCATGGGCGACTTCAATGCAAAAGTAGGGAAAAAGCAGGTTGGTGAGCAAGCAATTGACAACTACGGCATCAATTATAGGAATGCAAGAGGAGAGATGGCAGAATTCGCGGAAAGGAATAGGCTCCGAATAATGAATACCTTCTTCAGAAAGCGCAGCAACAGGAAGTTGACCTGGAAAAGCCCTAATGGAAAATCAAGGAATGAAATAGATCTCATACTCTCTGCCGATCCCAGCATAGTGCAGGATGTAGAAGTGTTAGGTAGGGTAAAGTGTAGCGACCATAGGTTAGTGAGGTCTAGGATTTCTCTCAATTTGAAGCGAGAAAGAATAAAGTTAGTCATGAAGAAACAGGCTAACCTAGACGCAGTAAGGGTAAAAACAGGACCAATTCAGGCTGGTGCTCGCAAACAAATATGCAGCTTTAGAACAGGAAGATGAAGACAACATAAAGATAATGAATGAAACCGTAACTAGGCTGATCTCACAAGCAGCAATTGAAGTGGGAGGTAAGGCACCAAGGCAACCAGTAGGTAAGCTCTCCCAAGAAACAAAGGACCTAATAAAGAAATGACAAAACATGAAAATGTCCAACTCGAGAGATCAGATAGAATTCGCTCAACTGTAAAACCTAATCAACAAGAAGAAAGTAAGGGATATTCGAAATTATAACGTGGGAAAGATTGAGGAAAACGTAAAATATGGACGCAGCATTAAATCAGTAAGAAGAAAGCTTGGCATAGGACAAGGCAAGATGTATGCACTGAAAGATAAGCATGGTAATATCACCAGCAATTTCGATGACATAGTAAAAGCAGCGGAAGAATTCTATACTGACCTGTACAGTGCCCAAAACAGACAAGCTATGTTCATTCGAAGTAGTAATGAACAGGATACAGAGGCTCCTTCTATAACTAGCGATCCTTGCAACAAGTTCTATAACTAGAAGGTCCTTGCAACACATGACCCGGGGAAAAGCAGCTGAAGATGGAATAAGTCCATTCAATAAAAGATAGAGGAGATATGATTGAAAAGCTTGCCGCACTTTATACGCAATGCCTCACGACATCAAGTGTACCAGAGAACTGGAAGAATGCCAACATTATACTAATCTATAAGGGAGAAGTTAGAGAATTGAAAAATTATAGGCCCATTAGCTTGGTTTAAGTACTGTATAAGTACAGTACTGTATAAGTACTGTTTAAGATTGGTAAGTACTGTTCAAGGTAATTTCCAATAGAATCGGGGAACACTTGACTTCCAGCAACCAAGAGAACAGGCTGGCTTCAGGAAGGGATATTCTACGGTGGATCATATCCATGTCATCAATCAGGTAATCGAGAAATCTGCAGAGTACAATAAACCTCCCTATAAGGCTTTGATAGATTTCATAAAGACATTTGATTCAGTAGAGGTACCAGCAGTCATAGAAGCATAGCGTAATCAAGAAATGCAGGAGGCATACGTGAATATCTTCGGAAATATCTACAAAGATTCCACAGCTACATTGGTTCTCCACAAGAAAAGCAGAAAGTTGCCTATCAAGAAAGGGGTCAGGCAAGGGGAGATCATCTCTCCAATGCTCTTCACTGCATGCTTCTAAGCATTCAAGCTCTTAAGACTGGGAAGGCTTAGGAGCGAGGATCAACGGCGAATATCTCGGCAACCTTCGGTTTGCAGATGACATTGTCCTATTCAGCAACAAAGGGGACGAATTACATCAAGTGAGGGAGGACCTTAACCAATAAAGTGCAAGAGTGGGCTTGAATATTAATACGCAGAAAACGAAGGTAATGATCAATGACCTGGCAAGGGAACAAAAATCAGGATCGCCAGTCAGCCTCTAGAGTCTGTAAAGGACGTTTATTTAGGTCAATTACTCACAGGGGACCCTGATGATGAGGAAGAAATTTATAGAATAAAATTAGGCTAGAGTGCATACGGCAGGCATTACCAAATCCTGATTGGGAGTTTACCACTGTCGTTGAAAAGTGTACAATCATTGCATTCTACTGGTGCTAACATATGGGGCAGAAACTTGGAAGAAGCTTGAGAGCAAGTTAAGGACAGCACAAAGAGCAATGGAACGAAAATGTTAGGCGTAACGTTAAGAGACAGGAAGAGAGAGCTTTGCCACTCTACCTGAATTCCAGAACTAGCGGCAAAGTAGCAAAGACATTGTTGAATGATTGAACTTTTTTTCCCAATTCTCTGCTTTGAAAACTTGTGGTCGGTTGTACCGTGCTGTGTACAAGGAAGTGCCTGTTCATGCAACTTTGCCAGAAAAAATGTCCAAATTTACTTAACACTTGAGCACATTTTTTCATGATCTGGACAGCTTTTTTATGATAAGTCAATTTCATGAAGTGCTTACATAGTTGAAATTTTCACAACCGTTTATGTGTGTCCAGGGTGAAATTTGTGGGCTTGCGAAAAACCATGCAATAACTGGCCTTAAAAAAAAAAGTACTTTTATATTTTTACCTTATTAAGTTGACCAAGGAGGCTAATAAAACTGTATGGCAAAAGTGGAACCTGCTTGTGCACCACCACAGCCACGTTTTTCTGTTCTGTAAAGTTCTGGCACAGGGCTGTTTGGCCCCGCAAGACTTGGGAACACACCAATGTCACTGGCATGGGACACTTTGCTTAAACAATGAACTCATTCCATACTGCAGAGTGGAACCTTTCTGTGCATCTGAATGGATACAGCCAGGCTGTTTTAAATGTTTATAGTCGTAGAAAAATTGCTGTGCCAAGGGTTGTTTTCCAAAGTAGAACTGGCATCAGGCTTACTCGTTCGCGTAAGAAATGTTGCTTAAGCAGCTAAAGTAGTTGCAATGTAGTCTGTACTGCAAAAGTTCAATCTGCTATTCATGCACCTGAATGAACACATCCATGCTGTTTTCTCAAGGCATTCACTTTCACCGATTAATTCCTGTGCACGGAGGTTTGTTTCCTGCGAGGCTAGGTGGCACACTAGGATGTTGTTGCTGTTTGTTACACAAGCATCCAGTTGTCATTTGATGATCAGCAAAAATGGGGAACAACATTAACTGAAGGATTATTTTGTTGCCCACCACTGCACAGCCACCCACACATTTACCCCAAACATTATGCAGGTGGCAAAAAGGCTTCAAGCCTCAAACAAGCAGCTTAAACTAGCAGCATTTGCATAGCATAATCTTCAGCAAATGAAATTTTCTATAGGACAGCCTGGAGTGTGTAAAATTGTCCAGGACTTTCATACAAAATTTGTTCATTGGAAGCTTGGCAGCAAGCCTTAAATTCTGGTTTCCAATGTAAAACAACTCTTTATATAGATTATGACAAATTGCACCAAGGTGTTTTACACACACAATATTGGCATCTTTACAAAATCACACTTAAGAAGACATACCTCACATTACCCCCCCCCCCCCCCCCCCTTTTAAAACTTAGTGGGGCCGAATTGGAGCACTGGATCGTAGTATCTTCATAGCTTCTTTTTTTTTTTTTATGTCCTCAAAGCAACACAGTGCAGACTGCTTGCAAAAGTAATTGTGCTTATCTTAAGTATGCTTGAACAAGCTGTGCTTTACAGGAAAAAAGAAGACGAGAAGATGGTTAGAAGAGCTTTGCCCCCCAAAATAATGCAACTACCTACACACCCACTTGATGCAGGAAGCCTTCTGCCATCATAAGCACACATTTTCCAGCCGAAAAATCTGGAAACAATACACTCACCTTTGCGAGCCACCCAGCAAACTTTGCTAACATTACACATTATGCAAAAAGAAAAAAAAGAAAAGGAAACCATAGTCTGCGAAGCATATTCTCAAGTGACCACAAGAAGAGAAGAGCACAATCATTGGTTCAGCATTTTTTTTTTCCTTGTTTTTACTGGGCAAAACTTAAAAATAAATAAACACAGAAACATCCCCACAGACGAATTTTGGAGATGGTTGCTTCTGTGTTGGCTAAAGTCCTTCCACTCCCAACAAAAACACTTCGCATGCCCGTGGCATCATCACGATGGTGGCAGCGGCAGCGGCAGCAGCCGTCAGTCTTCAAGCAGTCAAAGCAGCAACACTAAGCAGTCCGTCTGTCCTGCACTGCTTGTTTCACTTTTTTCTTTAAAAATGTCTCTGCTATGTACCAACAAGCCCAAATCGGAAAGAAGGGACACAGGAGGGGGGAGGAAGAGCAGGTGGGAACAGCTTGCACACACACACACACGCACGCACACCGCTTTGTACACACTTCTCAATGAAGCACTTTCCTTTCTTCACCCCCCCCCCCTTTTTCTCTCTCTCTTCCATGCACGATGCACAACAGCAGAAGCTAAAGGAGAACTAACACATTTCTGCAGCTCCTGCAAGCCTGCCCATGATGCAGCACTCGCACTGGAGAGCAGGGGGGAAAAGAACAAAGAAAACAAACTATTAACAGAAAGTCTCTTTGTTTCCTCTGCTGCAACTTGGCAGAACAAAAAGGAGGAAGGTGAAGGCAGCTGATGATACTGGTAGTGATGATGATGGTCATGATCCACATGCTCTCTGACCAGTCCATCCCAAGAGCTCCGTAACCTCGACATCATTACAGTTTGTGCCGAGATGTGGTGTCTACCGGCAGTATAGTAAGTCATCACAGAGTAGTAGTACAGACATGGGCAAGATGTGCCTCTGTTCATATTGTGTAGATATCAACTACTAGTGTGTAGAGGGCATTGGGGGGGGGGATAAAGGACAGAGGGGCTTGACTAGAAAGTGTGCTCCCCGAGTTGACTCATCACAAAAAAAAAAATAATAATAATAATAATAAGAGAGAGAGAGAGACAGGTGAATAGTTTCTTTAAAAAATCTCAATCTTTAAAAGGATACAGCCCCTTCAAACAGGAAGAAGCGTTCTAGTCTTTCCAATAGATTTAACCAAGAAGCTTGCATTGTTCCCCATGTGAGAGAAGAAAAAAAAGGTAAGACTTTTGCAATAAGGGTGTGAATCTTCGAATGCACAAAGGATAAATTTCCTGCTACGCAATGTCTTTTACCATGTCATTCTCACAAGAAACGATAAAAACTACTGTGTCCACCAGTCGTCACTAGATTCCTGTACATGCACGATTGAAAAAGGAAAACAATAGAAAAATGCTACAGAAGAGGACTGAACACATTTGCAACAAGAAACACTATTCACCCACAATTCCACACTCGCAGGACTTCTAAAATAAAAAGAAAGCTAAGGAGCTCATGGGATGGACCACTAGTACACAGTTTGCAAACAACAGCATGTTAAGCCAACGGGGCATTGCAAGGTTCTGCACACAAGTGCCAGCATTCAACATACTAGAAGATAGAAGAACAAAAAATATTGGGAGGAGGCATTTCATGTGCCTCCACGGTCATGACAGAAGCAAGAACCCCATGTCGACATTCCTGATGGGTCATTTCAGTTGATGAAAGAAAAGAAACTGATGCATACAACACAGATCCTAAACTACCTAGGATTTGTTCAAAAAGGAGGGCGCTTAATCTTAATCTCGGCGCTGTGTGTCTAGCAAGTTACAACAATGAAGGTAATTGTGGTGTCTTTGCAAGACTGACACTGATACAGGCATTTCGATTTCTGTAATGTTGATCCTGCTTTTTAAAAACAAACTCCAAAGCATACTGAGCAAGGCATTGCTGCCAGGAACAAAAGAAACCAGGTAGACACGTAACAAGAAATGCTTTACATTTCAGGTCCAATAAAAGGCATAGCTCTGTACAATGGAATAACACAGTGTCTTAAGGCCACATTTTTCTTTTCTTTTTTGATTTTTGAACACTTCATTGTCTGCACACAAATAGAAAGGAAAAAAAAAAAGAGAAAGCACACTTTAGTAATGAATTATCACTGCATATGAATGACACATGATGCTACTGCTGTACTGATGAACTGGCAACACCAAGAATTCATGCGATGAAGTGACTGACTTGTCAAGAGACTGGGTTCATCTGATGACACCAGAAGGATAATGCAGCCGTCTCTTAAAACAAGTGGGATATTGTCGTATTCTTTGTTTTGCTGTTTACCTACATGCAATTATTTCCATTAATTACCCACCACTAGGTAATTTTTCAGCTCAGTGCCTTGGTTGTCAATAATGACAAAAAAAAAAAAAAAACGTATTTACAGGGAACAATGCTTTTAGTAGATGCTTTTCTTCAAACGTTACTCTTGCTCTTCAATAGTAAGGGCACCAGGAAACTAATTTCATTTGATTCACAAATCGAGTTCTGCTATGTCATCTCTTAAGAAAAAAAGAATAGGCAGGACACTCGGGCAGAAAAAGGGAAACGTCTGAAGTGTCAACAGTAAACAGAAGTCGAGGTGGGGGAGCCAATATCCCACTAAGCACAGCGGAATGGTCGGTCTATCAATCTTACTCGGCACAACTCACAGTCACTGCGAGTAGCTGGCAGCACATACCTCGTGACAGCGAAGATGGGAGGAAAAAGAGAGAAGGTAGATTAGACATGTGAGGGGGGAAAAAAAGTAGTACAGAAAGAGGAGAAGGCAAATCCCCTCATTGATACACGCCTATTCACACACATGCACGCACACACATCATCGACGTAGGTAGCGTCGGGCGAGCGACCACACAAGCAGCGACAGAGAACATGATGCCAGAGGGAAGTGGTGTAGGGAAGGGGGGAGCAAGGACACGCTGTTACCAGTCCAGTCGACGTGTTCCCTCCTTCCGCTAATATACAGTGTCAAACATTCTTCCCTGACCACGGCACATCTCACGTCATTCGCCTCACTGCTGTGACAAGGAACACACACCGTCTCTGCCTGGTCACGCAGGCAGGAAGTGCTCTTCCCCCGGAATAACAGCAACAACAAACTGCCGGGGGGATACTCAAGGAGCAGTGCGCAACCGCCGCTGTTTTGGTTTTGCTCTCGTCTGGTGGTGGTGACGGTGGTGGTGGCAACGCACTTGCTCAACGTGTTCCCGCTGCGCTTCTTTGTTTTATATGCTTCATCTCCATTCGAGCTAGTTTCAAAGGTGTTCGTTAGGCCCCCAGCGGTGGCTACGACTTGTCTGAAGCACTGGCCTGTCGCCCATGTTTTGAATAGTTCGGTTTCAGGTACTCCTCATTGGACAAGCTGAACACGTCAATGCGGTCTTCCTTGCGGTACTGCAAACAGCGGCGGATGAAATGCTGTAAATAGAAAAAAGACCGACAGAACCCTTTCAGTATATGTCACCCACCACCAATACCATTCTAAGAAAACTTTATTGCAGGTGTACTGCTCCAGAAGCATTTCCGAAAGCTAGGCAAATGTTAGCCCTGAGCGTTGCATAAATACAAGCGCCAGGTATACATGACTCTTCTAGATAGACTACTTGCTGATTTCTGCTCAGATTTCATGGGTACAGTTTAATACCAAGGCCTGCTTCATTTACAATAAAAGCCAAAATGCATGGGGCATGGCGTCACTGAGGAAACAATTATACTGCATCGACATCAACATTTTTTAGCGTAGTAGCTGCAGACAATGTACACTTTGGCTTCACTGTGACTGAGACAAGTAAGTAACGCATGCTTGCAAACTTGCTATTAAACTGAACCCACAGCAAAGTCATGACTTCTGTGCAAAATATGAGTAGAAATGAGCCAGTGGCTATTATAAACAGCAGCCAGCATTGCCTCAGATAACTGAGAGATGTGCCACCTGCACTGGAAAGATTAATTTTCACTTTTGGTTAATTGATTACTTACACCCAAGATTCATTCAGCTAGGTCTGAATTAGGAAATAGTTTCTCACATAGCACAATGGAAACAGTGCAGTACCGCACATGCAGTGCACCCAGGTGATATGATGTGTTCACAGTGAAAATTTCATAAAGTGAAATGGTCACCACATAGCAGTGACGGCTTACCGACATATGTTAACATACTGACCCCATCTAAGAAAAATGCTTATCAACCACAAATACTATCCCATGCTCTCGAGCATGCATGCTATTGTGTCAATGTGTTTTACTCATGTTCAGGGGTAAGCCTGGATGTGCCTATCTTAAAATACACTTGCCAAATTTTACAAATGCTGTAGCAAATCACTGTGCGCTGGCCAGATTGCAGTGGATAAGTAAAGAAACTAAGCAAACATCCTTAACTTTTGTAATATTGTTACCAAGGCTTGTAAGTAACACATGCCACGATGCAACATCTCACCTTAGCCTCATTACTGACAGCAGGCTTTGCAGGAAACTCCACATCCGTTGCTTTCAGAATTGTGTTTTCTTCCAGTATTGTTGCCTGGGACTGATTGTGCCCAAAAGGCTGCAAGTCAATAAAGACAGTGTGAAGATGTTTTAAACATCAACTCTGGGGACCGTAAGCATAGGTACTATCAGCACAAATTGAAACATGAACAGAAAATAACTGATCACAACACCTGGCCCATGTAGTCACATGAAAGTGCCATGTGCAAACAACAATCTGTAGCATTTTTCAAGGCATGGAATAGCCCCAAGTGTATGTTTTTGAGTCTGAATTAGGCTACTGTTAAAGAAAACTGGCACTTTAGAGCACTGGACATAGCTTCAGAATTTCTTGAATTTGAATTTATGCTGATAGTACAAGCGTCATATCTTTCACAGAGGCCTGACCTGACAAATATGTCACAACAGTAGCAAGACAGCGTGGTTTAAGAGAGGGAGTTGTTTCTCAGAGCTGAAAAGCTCTGCTACAGGGCAGAAAATGACTGAAATGACCACAGAATGACTGAAAGGTGGGTTAATTGGTGCAGATTCATAGCTATGCCTGAACAGTGAAACATGACATGGACAAAGTAAGAGAGAGAAACAAAATAGATAGGACATGCATGCCCTGACAGTGCACATCCTATTTTATTTGTCTCTTTTCTTTTGTCCATGTTACGTTGCGCTGCCCAGGCACAGCTACATACAGTGGAATCTCATTGATACGATTCTGCATATCTTTTCAAGATAGAGTCAAACCTCGTTAAAGGGATACGGACACAAAAGTTGGCGGGTGGTTTTTTGCGTCGGAACAAAAGCTGAACTGTTGAAAATGACGAATACAGCAAGGTGATTTGAAAAAAAGAATGAGAAACATCTTTTTTTGCGATTTTCTGTTGCACCTTGCCTCCAAGCGGCTGCCGGCAGAAGCTGAAATTTTACGTCGTAACACCTACCCGCGCGCGGCCAAGGTCGGCCACAGCCCGTGCAGTGTTTGTTTAACCTCTTTCGGCGACCTTCGCACGAGGTCTGTCTGAAACATTATCTCCGTGCGCGCTCCACGCAGGTGTTGCGTCTTACATGCGCCTTCCCGCGGTCGTAGCTTGGTATTCACGCGTTCGTCGCGGCGGAAGGAAATGCCCAGACATTGCTGTTATAACAGCATCGTCGGTCATGACACGCCGTTGCACACTTTTCCCAGAGACGAGAAGGTGCGTAAACTTTGGATACCTGCCTGTCACCCATCACCCCCAGCCTACAGACCTCTAAAAATTGACTTCATATATGCGGACCACCTCGTCGACGATGATTATGTGACCAGCCTGGCTTTGCTGAAAAACGTCGGCATGCCGCTCAAAGGCAACGCCTAAAGCCTGACGCTGTGCTATCAGCCTTCTCACGAAAACTCCAGGCAGAAATGATCAGCGGGGCGTTTGAAAAGAGGAGGTGAAAAGATGTCGGTACTGTTTTCGTTCATTTGCAGCCTTCTTGAGCAGTGTGAGAGCGAGGCTGGGGCGAGATGCACGAAGCTGGGCACGAAGTCAGTAATGTCTTTAAAAATGTTGGCAAAGCATATTAAAACAATACAAGGCTAGCACGCGCGAGCATGACTCACGAGATCAGTCCTACCATATTCACACGATTGTACGTCGACCCATTTTTTCAAATTTCGCAATCCAATGTTGGGGGGTCGACTTAGAATCGAAACCGAACCGTGTACCGCTAGTAACGGCAAGAGAAACGAGAAATCAGGGGCGCTACGGCGTGGTAACAACTTTGCACCTATGTTTTTATGGTTACGGTAGAAGCGTAGCGTATTAATTTACCGTATTGCATACATTTTGATTGCGCGCACCACGAGCGCACGGCTCTTGTGGGAGCATCGATCATGGAAGAGCCGCCCCGTTTAGGGGGTATTAGTAGCTGGCAGAAGAGCCGCCATTAGGGGGGTCTTGGTAGTTGGCGGAAGAGCCTTTGTTTGGGTGTATTAGTACAGTGGCTAGAATGGGTTGGCGGAAGAGCTTTTCTTTGAGATACGATTGTTTTCGACGGTCGCGCGTAGCTGTCACTTCTGCTGTTGTGCTGAATCGTCGCGCCTGTCATGAGTGCCAAGAACTTTCGGCGCTCGTTCACAGCAGTGTTCAAACGGGCAGCTATCCTCCATGCCGAGGAAACTAACAACTGCACAGCGGGACGCAAGTCTGGAGTCAGTGAACGTGTGGTGCGGCAGTGGCGGCTTCAGCTTGAGGAAAGTTGGCCTCCCTGGCTACTGTGTGCAGGTGGGTCCTCTGCGTGGGCGCCTGTACCGTGAGATGTCGTGGTGCAGTCGTTCGCGAAGTGTGGACTCACACTTGATGACGACGTGCTGTGGGACCGCAGCAGCTATGACGGCAGCAGCACCAATGAGGTCAACTCTAGTGACGATGAGTAGTCTTAGCAACTCCATCAATAAATTTCCCTTGTGTGAAATGCACTCGCGTGGTTCCCCCCCCCATTTTTTTTTGAGACATGCAATTTTGGGGGGGTCAACCTACATTCGAGCCGACTTACAATGGTGTAAATACAGTACATGGCAGCGGGGCAGACACACACAGCTCTGCTTCTACACACGCTAAAAGCGGGAAAAAACTAGGAAGAACACCAGACAGGTGCTGCCATCTGTCGGGCGGCTGGCCACATGGACGTGAGAGTCTCAGAGGTACTAATACTTCACAGCAGTTGCTCACGCCGACGGCATAAACTACTATTCAGTCATCCACGCAGTGCTGAAGTACCCGCAGCTGCCTCGCCTGCGTGTGCTCTTCAAAAAGCTAATTTACAGAGGAAATGACACATAATTGTTGCACAAGTGTCTGGTGCAGAGCGAAATCTTCACGCTACGGTTCGGGAAAACCTGACCAGCACATCCATGGCCGCCTGCTCTTCTTTGTCGCTTGACGCAGAAGGCTCGTAACCCGTAAGCGGTAATATTTCTTGCCAAGTTGGAATGGTCCTCATCTTCAGACGTGTACTCGTCGCTGGTAGAGGCACCAGAACTCGAATCCATGCTTGCGATGGCGGCGTCGGCGCGCTTCGAATGACTGCGGCTGGCTGGCTGGCTATCCGATGAGGGTGTCGTGGCGTCACGCCTTCCAACTCCCGCGGGTCGGGCGGCAAGGCGCACTCACAAGAACGCAAAAAATAAAGCCGTCGGCTGAAAAATGAGCTAAGTGACTACTTCTTTTCGGTGTAATCACACACTGAGGATTCATTTTCAGCATTTTCGTAAAATTTTCAGCTTTTGTGTCCATATCGTTTTAGTACGTACCCACTTAATGTGTAATTGCGGTTTAAACGTAGTCGCGGAGAAACCCCCACCCAGCCCCCCTTGAACACCATGTATTAGCTGACCGCTTAAGCCGTAGTCGCTCATTGCCCACTAAACGGTTAGTGTGTACTATTTTTGTTTCTTATGTACACGCACAGGCACAAAATCAGCAAAATCTCATGTGTGCAGATGTTCTATTCTCGAGCTGCAATGCCCGGACGACAGCCGCCAGCGATAGTGAACCTAAAACATGGCCACCATGACATATTTCCTGCTCATACAGTTGTTGCTGATTGCCCCGCACTAAAGCATGACCTTCGAGATTAGCTCCCGGTAACGCGAAGAAGCCGCCGGTAGGATGTGCGAATTCGCTCTCGCCATCGAATTCAAGTAGTAACCACGCAGAAGCACATTTTATTGCTAAGCCGCCAAAGCGCATTTCTGCCGTCACCTTGGACGTCGCTTTGAGGTTCCGTATAAAGTCCAAACCACGGTGTAAGAGAGGGTGTTCTGACGGCGCGCCCGCGCTGGGGCGAGAGCGGCCACTTCGTGTGACTGGAAGTGAGTGCCGCCGCTAGGGGCAGCACGTGTTCAGGAGGCCTTGGAGAAGCGGCACAACAGTGGATAATTTACGACCTCCGTCAGCATTTAAACACCCATACCCAAAGATATGCAATTTTTCGTTATTTAGACGCCAAATCCTGAGCAGGTAGAAGGTTTCATGCCACTTACAGTCAAAATACCGCCATTTCGAACACGAGAGAGACGCGTCGTCTGCTCGAGCGGACGGCGCGCTGCGCTTACCGCTGCTCGCCTCGCCGCGTCGGTGTCAATCGGAATGTCGGCAGAAATATAAAGGGACGTTCCTCCAACCAAGTAGAGTCGTTTTAAGCAGGCGAACAACATCGAAATAAAGCACTTCTGCGGCGCGTGCCCATAAAAGCAACAGCAAAGCGAGCGAAAAAGTGGCCCCCAGAACAGGTGCTGCCCCTTGCGGCAGCGGCGTGCGTAGAGTCACGCTAACTGGCCAGCGCCTCGTGCCGCCGTCGGATCACCTTCCTTTTTTTACACCCTGGTCCAAACACGGCAACATCGTCGCCGTACGCCATACGCTGCATGTGCGAGTGAAAGCTTGCAAGGGTCAGCCGACTCAATCTCGCGTGCGCGAGGGAAAAAGGCGAAGTGGAAGCGCGCTGCTTCTGTTGCGCGCGAGGCACAGCGGGTGAGGCCAGAAAGGGATGGGTTTACTTCCGCGGCAGGCGTGCTCTGCGCGATCTGCGGCATGGAAAAAGTGCGCGCCCCCGCGGGCCTCATCGTCAAAGTGATCTGCAGACAAAGTGCAACTAGTGCCGGTAGCTTTGTATGCGCTGTGCTTTCGATGTCTAATTCGCGTTGAAGCGAGAGGCAGCACGCTTGCTGCCGCTGCCGCGCCTCCTCACTCAAGCGTTTTGAAAGCGAATTTCCAGCGGTCATCGAGCGAGACATGTTCATGTTTACCTGTGCACGCATTACACCGTCCTTGTTAATATAGTTGGTAAGCGGGGCCTTATGGACAAACTGGCTCGCGGCCTTATCGGCTTCAAAGATGCCGTCGTCGTGGCAAGGCCGCCTTGGCGGCAAGTTTACCGATTTCTCGCTGTCTACCCGCAAATAAAGCCTGTCTGAGTGTGTGTGTTTGAGAGCATCGTGACGTAGTTCTTTTACAGCCAGTAAGTAGCCGCTAAACTGGCATAGGCGGTTAATTCATACATCGTCTAGTGCGTACCTAAACGTTGTTCCCGGCCGACTACGTATTAACGAGGTTTGACTGTAATACATGTTTGTTTTTGTTTTCCCGTGCAATGTTTCCAGACTAGCTTATTTTGGATAATATGATTTCCGGATGATACGTTTTATTTTCCGGTTCCCATGATGGTCGTATCAACGGGATTCCATTGTACCTAAACCCGACCTATGCAGACCTCTGGCTGTTAATGTTAACAATGTACGAGTGTGTGGCTGACAGTAGCTTGTCCTTCTGAAAGCCACAGGCACTATAGCGAGATAATGTGCTGTGGGTGCAACGCTCAGTGCATGTTTTGTTCATCCATGCTTTAAAGTATTAATGCACCACTTCACAGGTGTGACAAGAACCAAATAAATGTTCTGCACATCCTGCATTATTAATTAGCTACAAATCTCAGGCACACAGGAATAGACCAGCCTCATGGCGAGTTTCACTACACCACTATTGCTGCAAGGGATGCTGGCAATGATAACCCTTACAACGGTAACTGAAGCTGAAAGCATGCATTTCTTTCTTTTAACCATGCCAAACTAGCCCTTGCTTTTTGTGATAAAGGGGTAGGTAAATGACGATAAGGTTGCACAGTAAGAGCATGGTCTAGGAGACACATTTGCACCAGAATACCCCGCTCTTTCCTGCCTAATTTGCTACCAATAGCCACAATACAGCTGGCCTTGGCATTTTGCTCAAGGCTGCCTTGAACCCAAGTACACTGGAAATGGGTGCAGGCAAGGCAAATGTGTATGCATTCTAAATGTGGTTAGGTCAGTATGTACTGCAGTGCTCAGTGCTCTTACAGACATGATATAGCTATCCAGCTGGGAGATGTGGGAAAACGATTCTATATTATATCAGATTTGTGTGTCGAATTTGTACACAACTTCAGCATAGCAAGGTACTACATGATATTCTGACAAGGGGAGAAAATTGGTATTATTTATCCAGCATCAAAAACGAGGGAGCCCTATGCTGAAACTAGAAGTTGGGTATAGCGCTACCTGAATTTCTGCATCCACAACTGCCAACATGAACATCACAGATGCAACAATAGTGACACTCGCCATATAATAGTGAAGTAGGGGCAACAAACAGTATCTAAATCTTGAGAGAATACATTAGAAAAAAGAAAAAAAAACACTAACCTTTTTGCCATAGAGGCACTGATAGAAGATGACACCCACACTCCAGACATCAACTTTGGAAGAGATCTTGGGTGGTGTCTTGCCCACTACAAAACACTCAGGTGGCAAGTACCAATATGTACCAGCACCCTGTGAAGTTAGGTCCATTCCATATTCGGGGCTGTAGTTGTCATCATCCATGATCTTGCTGAGACCAAAGTCTGTGATCTTGATCTCCCCACTTAGGCTACCGCTTCCCAGGAGGATGTTGCCTGCACACAAATTGTTCAACGTACCATAAATGAAGCGGTACAAGAACACCCCCAATGAAAAACAGACACATCCTTGTGCTCGTGTAGCTCCATAGACACCGCTGTGTATTGCACTCTAGCAGTTTTAAATCAAGCCCTACAAACATCAAACTTCTATAAAAGACACCATTGAATGACTATAAATGTAAATGTTTTCCAAAAACACCACGTACGTAGTTCTTTGTGCCTCTGCAAGAGAAGGTACTGGTGACAGCATAAGATACAAGTATTATGTCCTGTGTGTTCTGCACATCCTGTGCAAGTCGGAACTTTTTCTATGCATCACTTGGAAACAAGTCACAACTATTTGAGCTGCATTCCTGTTCCTTGCATGACACTGACACTCTGCTTCAGCTTGGTGTCGTTTATCACTGCATGCTTACACTGCACTTCTCTGAGTAAGCAACAAATCATTAATATGTCCTCTTTTAAAGTGCCTAGTTTAAAACTTGTGTCAAATGTCGTCTAGCTCCAGGCATGAAGCAGGCTTTCTTGTAACATGAAAATTAGAGGTGGTAGTCGCAGTATCACATACCACTGATGTATGTGTCAGTCAGTACAGTGATCAGAAGCCACACAATGACCATGTCAGTGTATGA
Organism: Dermacentor silvarum; assembly: GCF_013339745.2. Lineage (NCBI taxonomy): Eukaryota > Metazoa > Arthropoda > Arachnida > Ixodida > Ixodidae > Dermacentor > Dermacentor silvarum. Next base: position 188,991,846 of record NC_051155.1, read on the forward strand.
TGGAAGCACACTGATGCACCTGCCATACTTTTCTCCTCCATTCTGTCTTAAGTCTTCTGCTGTCACTCCTCTCAAACACAGAGCAGCCGTATAACGTTTTCTAGCCTATTATTCCACTGCGTGCTCAGCTTTCGGCAGTCACAGTATGGCCTGTGGGAACAAAGTGCACATCAGTCGTTCGCAATACCTCAAGACTATACCAAGGTTTTCTGCTGTGTAAAAAGAATGCTAACTTCAAGTCTAAAGCTGTGCTGCCCTTGACGTGAACTTTGAACTAGTTACTTTAAAATATGATGCATCAAAGCATTTGTTCACACTCAATGTTTTGAGGCTTCGACCTCAAAATTAATCATCCACGGTTATCTATTTAAAAAAAAAAAGCATTTGTGCCTGTACTACTCCCTGTATGCAATGTTGCAAGATACACCATAATTATGAAACAAACATTCAAGCCAATATTACCACCAAAAGTTCATGCATACAGACAGGCCACACAAAAGATAGAGCAAGGTCCGTGGCCGAAGTGACGAGAAAACACCAGCAGCTTCAGCCTGATTTAAATTGTTGCAAAACATGGAGGGAAAAATAGAGCGTGAACAGTACAACCCAGCACAACCACATGTCACTGTTTGCTATCAAGAACGAAAATGTTTTAAATTTTTTATTTTTGACAATGAGACAGATGGACAGCTCATGCAATCATCACCTCTGCTGTATTATATTTGGCTTCTATGATCTCTCTCGGCATCTGGTCAGCTTTCTCTGCAAGCATTTGTGTGTTACAGAACAAAGGTTTACATCCACAGGCTGAGCAACGACCTTATATGACAGGTTTGCTGATGTTATTATGGTCTGCCCTTAACCCATTCAGACGCTATGTACACAATTACGTACACCAAGATAGTGCATCAACAGCAACAGCATTCATTAAAGTAAGGATATTTAAAATGTGTCCCATACATCTTGAAATGCTTCCGATTGAAATAGTGCTGCAAGTTTGAATTACACAGGCAAATTGTTTTAGTAAAACGAATATAAGGTAGATGGTTGGGTATATTGCTTGGCGTGAGTATGTCTTTGTATGTAGCGGGCTCACACCTTCATTGCTTTTCACAATGTGTTGCGCCTGTCATAATTTTCAAGTGGCTGGATAGGTGCTTTTCATGCCTCGGTAGACATGAAATAGTTTATGCTCACATATCTGATGTTCCTGCAGTGAGTTTTCGCATGGAGTCCACGTTCTGTAAACTTGACAAAACTCACTAAAAACTTTTAATCTGTTCTGCATCTGTAAGCTTTTTATGATTCTGAAGATGTAAGAAATGCGGCGAACGTAACTTTTCAATCAATACAACTAATTGGCGTCTGAAAGGGTTAACCTTCGCTTAAGGCATCTAAGTCGGGCGAAAACACTTTTCTGCAAGATTGCAATACAGAATATATTACTCCTTCCATGCAAGTTACAAATGTTTATCGCTGCTTTTTATCATATACACGTGGCATCTGAGTAACACCTTCCACGCAAGTTACAAATGTTTTTCACTGCTTTTTTATCATATCCACGTAGCATCTGAGTAACAGTACATTCACTCGCGCACAGACAAGACCGTTTCAAGTGAGCAGAAAACATGACACTGACACCAACTCATTTCGCAATTTTAACTAGATTGTGGCTAATCAGGGGAACGTACAGCACAACAGTCATTTTCTTTTTCTGTCTCTTTGCCAGGTCAGTAACATCTCGACTGCCATTTTTTGCATTTATTTAGCAAGCGGCCTGCCACAGTCAAAAGTATATGCCATAGGATAATCAGAATCCATACGATGCAAAACTTGATTGTGAAACGATGCTTGAACCTATACAAACGCCTGTTCTCCGTGTAAGAAAAGGATCACACAAAGAGGCGAACGTTGAGGAAAAATAAAACATCAGTAGCTCTAAATACAGTATAGACCACTTATAACGTAACTGCTTATAGTGCGGTCTTTTCAGACTCCCGTTAATTTTCCCATAGCACTCCATGTATACACATATCACTTATAGTGCAGTTGCGGGAAACGAAATACTGGTTACAGTGTGGCTGCCTGGGAGTACGGAAGTCAGCGGAGACGGTGAACGCTCCCCTCAAACGGGCACCCCAAGAAGTGCTCGAGGAAGAAAGAGAGACGAAGTGGAGGAGAAGGGCACGTGATGCGAAAGAACAGGCAGCGAGGCTGAAACCCGAATCTTGAGTGTGAATCGTGAAATATCACGGCGCGCATAGCGAGCGAGGGCCGCGAAACTGCCAACGCCATCCAACGCTCGCTTCACGATAACGGCAGTAGAAACTTCAGGGAGCGCGCGGCGCCGGCACAGCACAGCGAAAGGCGCACGCGGAGACCGTGGAATGTGAGGGAGGAGGGCGGCAGGGAAGCGGATTTCGCCTCGGCAACTCCGCCGCTTCGGTGGCTCCCTTCGCCCTCCCTCGTAGCTTCCTCACTTTCGACTGTCACCGTGCGTGCTTGCCGCCGTGCAGGCGCCGCCGCTCCAGCCGGCCCGGCGCCAGCTCTCTGAAGTTTCGTTTTCTGACGTTATGGGGAAGCGGAGTTTACCGGCATGGGCAGTTTCGTTGGCCGCGGCCAATGACAGCGCCGCTTATAGTGCGGATATTCGCGACTTCCGCGACTTACGTTATAAGCGGTCTACACTGTACTGGCTAGAAGTCAAACCTACTTTATTCTGGAGTCTCACGATACTATAACTTTCAATTGCATTCTCCACACAGAAGATTAGTTCTTTATGCGAGATGGAATAAAATACAAGTCCTTTATGTCCAACAAAAATGCAGTGAAGCTTTTATGAGTGCTGTCATTCAAGAATTCTTATCATAAAAGGGTGACAGTGACAAGAACTTTTATTGGTCCTGAGAAACTGGCCAGGGGGAGCCAAAGGCTGCCTCAGGTCAAGTCGGCGGCTCCGCCCACGATGGCATCATAAAAGGGTCTCTTTTTTTTTTTCTTTCATCAATTGCTAAATTCTTATGCTTTGACTGCAGAAATAATACGACCAATTTTTGCCAGCAACCACTCTCAGAAACAAGTACCCTGAAGGGGCACTCAGTCTTATAAGCAGTCAAAAAAAGCTTTAAGGCAGGGCCGTCACTGTTACCGAGATATTCTGACACAGAGCATTTAAATTAGTTGCTTCAGGAAAGGGTACGACAATCACTCACCTGGTTTGAGGTCATAGTGTATGATTGGTGGCTTGATTTCATTGAGGTACTTGAGGGCATGCACCACCTGCATGACGATGCAGCGTGCCTCTCGTTCTGGGATGCACTTGTGCTGCTTGAGGTAGAAGTCCAGGTCGTGCCCATCACAGTACTCCAGCACTGTGCAGAAGCTGCTCAAACGACACAAAGCAGATGACATAATGTGAGAGGTCCCCTGTGCAAGAGACGCTAATCTGCAGAAAGAAAATGCACACACATAGAGTGAGATGCAAAGAGGCAAGGTAGGCACAAAATGGGGCAATTGGAATCAGTAAATTGATGAGCCTTAGTAACAATAGCTGAAAAAAAAGGGGGGGGGGGGGGGGGGGGGTGTACACACAGTCCTGCCTGTACACATCTTGTTACTTAAATCACACATATCACATGGGCTTGCTTGTTTCTGCTTACAATGGCTATTTGCACTGCACTGCAGTTAAGTCATGCCAACCACATAACTTCCAGCTGCCAGAAGCTCTCCTTTCTTCAAAAGAAAGGTGCAAACAAACACTACCGCAAGAATGTTCATGGCATTCCCTGGATTCTTCTGCTTGTGCTTTACTACTATGTACAGTAATACCTTGTTAACTCGAACTATCATGTCTCGAAAAATTGGCTAAGTCGAAATTTTCCACTGCACCGAACCATTTCCCATACATGCCATGTATTTATTGCCCTTTATCTCGAAATATTTTTGGGCCGAATTGCGGATATCTTGAGATCTTGACTGAGAATGGAACAAAAACGCCCCCGCCGCGCCCAGCTCAAAGAGGACACTTTCCCCAAATATGAAGTCGGAACCTAGCGGCATAACTTTGTCAAGCAACCATGTGGCACGTCACATGACGGGAGAGACGTGCACAAAGACACACCCTGCAAAATAGCGTGCTTGTCGCAGTTCGTTTTGTTCGCTTTATGCAACGCGCATGATTTACCATCAGAGGTGTCATTTCCATTTTAATTTTATTCTACGCAACGCACGCAGTACGAGTATGCGCTATGCAAGCAGGATGTACTGGTGAGAGGTGAATTTACTGATGCCGAAATCGCTGGGATCACTACAAACGGAGGGGACAGTGAAGACGATGGTGTCAGGGATGAAGGACCACCAAGGCGCAGGCATCAGCCCGAAACAAGAAGCGTGCTTCGCTTCCTGTGAAATAAAGTTGAGCACAGTGGAAGCAACGATCGGCTCATGCAATGCATCAAGCAGCTTGAGGATGCCTTTCTAGGTGCAAGTGCTACCGCGAAGCAGACCAGCCTTATGCAGTTTTTTCTGCACTAAATAAAATAGCAGTGCTACAACATGGAGCTTGTCCATATCTCTAGTATATTTTTATTCTTTCTTTGAAACTTTTATTAAGAGCCACTTTAGAAGCTCTTGTTGAAAAGCTGGTCAGTAGTAGTGGATTGTGTAGAAAGAATTCGACTTTCTACTGCAATTTTCTCAACTTAGCTTATCTCGAAAATCCGATCATCACGAAATTTTTACTGGTTTTTACTACTTTGAGTTAACGAAGTATTACTGTATTCGTATTTACATCAAAGTGCCTCAGGCAATTAACAGACACCACTTGCATTCACGACCACGTCACCATCACTCATTCTCGATGAAAGAGTGCTCATTACATTCCCTAGATTGTTCTGGCTTGTGCCTTACTACCAGTAATTTACATAGTAAATGCCTCAGACATGAAGCAGGCACAATGTGCACTTATGAGCCCAAAGCATTTATTCTCGATGGGTTGTGCAAGTTGTTTACCCCTACACCCCGCATAGTCTGCATGTTCAAATTCTGCAGCCATGCAACATCATTAACCGTTTGAAGGTTTTTGCTGTACATGTATGGCGCCGCTGATTCGTACCACATGGCTTTTGATGTACACGTGCAGAGCCAATATTATGGTAGTTTGCACCCATGCGAATGAGCAAACTTCATTCGCAAATTATAAGCTAAAGGTGCAACCGCATGCACGCGATTTTCGAGCGACAGCGACAAGCGACGGCGACGAGCAACAGGTTTTGCCGTCGCGGAGGGCTATCCGTCGCTGTCGTTGGTCGTGTCGCCGGTTTCTGGCCAGCCAGAAAATATCGCTTGTCGCCCGGAAGTCAGCGTGACGACATCCGCTGGGGAAAGCGATTGCACAACAACATGGCAGCAATCAGTCTGCCCGCTTCGATCTGAATTCGCTCTTGCAACTTGCTCTCTGCTGTGACAGCAAAAAATAAATAGTACAATCAGTCATCGCTTCACCTCATCGCTAGCTGAAGACTAAGTATCGGCGCTCTCTTGTCGTTATTATTGAGATCGGTTGTTTTGTTTTGACGCTGTTAGGCCTGAGACGCCACCGAGAGCCAAGAAAGTGTTTTAAGTTTTACTCAACAGATGGCGCCACGGCACCTTACGCTGGCGGCATGGGACGGAGTTCCACTGGGGATGCATGGGACGGATTTTCACTGGGGATGATAGCATATTTTAGCTATAGGTTTAGATAAACATTGACCTTTTGATAAAATTGAGATTTCTTTACGCGCGCAAGATAACATTTATTCGCACAACAATATAAATCCGTCGCTACTCTTTTTCGCAATGTCGTGTTCATGTGGTTGCTCCACGCCGCGACATGACAGCGCGACAGGGTGTGCCTGTCACCTCACTTGTCGCTGTCGCTTGAATATCGCGTGCATGCGGTTGGGCCTTAAAAGCTAACTGGTGGTTCTAATTTCTCGTTATTGAGTGGTAAACTAAGCCTTTGCAAGTCACTGAAACACTCCTTTGGTGAAGTAAGGGTTTGCAATGGCTACTCTCTTATAGCTGAAGGTCGTAATGCAGTAAAGATTTTGCAGAGTCTCAAACAGCCTTATAGTAGTCTCCTTTAACAGACTCCTATAAGGAGTCTGCTAAAGGAGGAAAATTAAAAAGTATACGATATCATTGTGATGTAATTTGTGTACACAATAAAAAGAGCAAATGGATGGCCGAGATATGCAACTGCTTGATAGTATGTCAAGCAATGTCAAGCTGTCTAAGCATTAAACATGGGCCTTGTACAGACGCAGTGCAAAAGAAAAGGCTATAAGCTGCAGCTGGCAGCCATAGCAGGCAACATCCGAGCATTACTTCCTGGCATTGACTGAACAATTCATTGACGTCTGTGAAAAATCACGGTACATTATTACAAAATTTGAATACACACATAATGACAGCTTACCCCCCACAAGACGATAACCTGAATGGCAGAAAAGGAAAAAAAGAAAAACCAGAGGGCACAAATCGCTACCTGCTACACCTTCGACAAATGTAAATGCGTTAAGTGATGAAGAGGAGAGCTGTTACATTAATGCGGAAAGATACTTACGAATTAGGGTCTATTTCGAAGACATCATAAAGCTTTACAACCCTGGGATGGTCTAAGGACTTGTGAATGTTGTACTCTCTTAATGCATGCCTGGAAAAGGAGAAAGCACATAGAAATTACCTTTCCACAGCCTTGCCACATGTCTCAGCATACAACACTACTACTTTCGTAGAAAGTGCTGGCACTCTAGCCAATACACGATGATGCCAAAGGTGATCCCGAATTTACTTACTTGATGTAGTTTGCTTTCTTGTCATCCTTCCAGTCTTTGTTTAGCTGATGAATTTTGCAAGCCACGTACCTCTGCTCCTTAAGATCAAATGCCTGCAAATTAGAAAAGATGGCGTTGAATTTCACCAAAGCAAAAAAAGGTACAAATGTAAAAAGTGCATCCAAATGCTACACCACAAGGAGTCAATGTGTGCGAAAATATGCTTGCCTTGTGTACTTCACTGAAGCCGCCTTTGCCCAGCAAGATTAGTAGCAGATACCTCTCGTTTAGGACAGGATGGTTGTTAAACCTGAAAGAGCGTGCTCAAAGGTGAGCATGAAAGTAACCACGCACCCTAGATCAGGTGAAAAAGAATGAAGTAGTGACTCAAAAAGCCTTGGTAGGTTTACATCTCACTGCTCAGATAGTTCAAGATGGCAAACAGTCTTTTTATCCCACAATCCTGTGCAAGTTAAATTTATATTATATTGGACTTGTGCCTACTCGCCCCTGAAATGCTGTAAAGGCCTGAACGTGAAATAAATGAAATGAAAAATTACATGTGAAAAGCTAAAGGCACAGGACATAGTATGGCACTGTTGACACTCGATCTCTCATGCCTTTCTGTCAAGCTGTTTGTTTATTTTGTATTATACTTTTACTTATGCAATAAAGCCAGCTTTATGCTAATACTGTCGCCGACGGAGTTCCTGGACTCCAAAAATTCGGACTTGTTGGACATTCCGGACTTCATAAATGTACTGTCAAGGTTCCCATAGAGCTGATGCATTTTCGCAACCGATTTTTCGGACGAATTCAGGCCCCAAAGTTCGATTTTCCGAAATAAAATGCTCATTCCGGGTGACGCTACCCGACCTTGGAAGCCGCCATGTTGGCTTGCCCAGGCTTGACTTCTAGTGACCTGCTCTATAGCCTCCACGATTGGGAGGCGCGCGCCATTGTCCCGTCTTGGAGGCCATGCCCACTCTTCCTTAGCCGACAAAACGCTCCAGGGGGACAGCACTTTTTCTATTTTCTTTCTTTTTTTCGGTCAGGGCTATAGTCATAATCACTTTACGAGATCTGTTTTCCAAGTTCTTTTTATTTTTTTTCAACTGCTATCCTGCGCGTTGTGTGTGTACCTCGGAGACGTCGCCTTTTTGTGCGGCTTCTCATTTGTGTGATCGGTGCCACCTCCTGTGCCTTCGCAAGAGCGAAGTGGTGCGAAGTAATGGTGCTCGTTTCTTTGATCTCCATGGCGATCTCCACTAACAGATATCACCCACCATGGTGACCATGGTGACGCTCTTTTCGGCTGTATTCGGAGACGACATGAGTCTTGCGGAAATTCAACCAAATCTGATCGCCTTTAAGCGTAGTACAAGGCACGGCATTATTAGAGATTGTTTTTATTTTTATGCCACTCTAAACCTAATAATTTTTTGGGGGGTGAACGAGCTTTTCGGACTATCGTTCAGTCCCGCAAAGTCTGTAAAATCGGTCAGCGACTGTAAATGCTGTATTCATTCATTCATTTATACTTCTAAGCATCTTCGGGTGCACAGAATTTCGACAAAGAATTTCAATGGTAGCCCATGTGTGCCACCTAACATGTCCCCATCCTCTGCTTATTCTCATAATCCTACTAGTATCTTTGGCTCAGAAAAAGGCACACCACTAAAATGCAATAACTTGGCAAATCTCTATGAAAATACTACTGTTCACAAAATGTCTCTAACAAAACAAGCACATGCACAGCATCTGAATTGGAGCGCAAGGCGTGGCAGTGTTCTGGCAACATCACCTGTACCTGGACTGGTCCTCATTGTGTATGCGCTTGAGCTCCCTAATGTGCAGGTTCCGCTCCCGCTCCAGTTTCTCCAACTCAAGCTGCAAGTCGGTGTCCTCCTTTTTCAGCGACACCTGGCGCAGCTTCAGGATTTCCTCCTGCTCATAGTACTCGTACCAGGTCAGCCGTAGCAGCGCGAGGTCTTTGGGAGACTCTGGCTTCACAAACTCTCCATTGGCTAGTGCACTGGAGGCTGCACCAGCCCCATTATTGGATGCCCCCGCCCCCTTGCCTTTCGGCTGCCCCGTCAAGGGCTTCTTCTTGCAGAGCAACTTTCGTTGCCGTTCAATTTCCTCCCGTTCTGACGTTATCTGCTCCTGCTTCCTGCACGGATCAGCACAAAAACAACAGCTTGCACTCTTGCCAGTAGCAGAACAGGGTCACAGAGTGCATAGTGTGGAGGAAATACTACAAAATACAAGCCAATCCACTCCTGGGCATCAGTGGATGCCTATCTACTTTAGAGATTCCCTAGGACAAAGACTCAAAAAACATGCTGAAGTATGTGAAGTTAAGAAATGATCAACATAACTATGGGTGATGGCTCATAGACAATACACTTCACAAATTACTGTTAAAGTGACGTGAATTGGGCCTCCTTGCTTACCTATAATTCCAACATATAGTTTCATTCCCACATTATGCCATGCAGTAGCGCAGGCAAGTCAAAAACAAAACTGTGATAATAAAGGCCAATGTCAGGTACACAATGAAATGAAGAAAGAAATAGAACGGAGTCACTTTCTGCAGACAATACAGCTGTAGCCAGGCATCGATTTCTCAAGTTCGATAAGGTTGTTGACATCAAAACCACAATGCTATGAAAGCATGTACTTTTATCTGCAAGATTAAAAGACACTATCGTAATTCAATATTTCATTTTTTATAGCTGTCATTTGTTTCTCTAGCTAACAAGGCCTAGCTGCCAACACACAATGGAAGTAGGTAGGCAAATCACATGCTTTATTTCGTTTTAATGCTTATGCACTTGCTTCAGGATACTCACCTCAAAAGATCGTTGAAAGCGTAGCCGTCTACCCAGTTTTCAACAAATGATGCCCCTTGTCGCTGCGTCACAAATTGCCCTAGCCTTAGCCTGTTCTGCATGCACTTCTGCCGAGACTGCTTCTTTTCCATAGCCGACTGCAAAACAAAACCAGAGATTTTTCCTTCTTACAGGCATGTCACAAGGGCAAACAATGTGTTTCGTCAAAAAAATGTGTGTACATGAACAGTGATTTATTTTGCTAAGAATGGAAAGATTTAAGTTGGTACTAAATTTATTTTCTCTGAAGATAACTGGCAAAAGTCGTTGAACGAAACTCAGAACCGGCAAAAATTTAAAAACTTCTCTGGTACCAACTGCATGCAAGGTAATTAAATTAGGGCTTCACAACAATCGCGCACTGCAGCCTAGGTAAACTATAGGAAGACAACTTGTGGTTGTCAATATTCATGGTGTACAAAGGATGTGCTGGCAAAGTATAGCAGGCAAACATGTGCCACATCAAGCAGCAACTAAAAGAACAAAGATCACCTTTTCTATAAGGAGTTGCTTTGTAACATCTATACACTTGAGGAGTTGCTCCTCTTGTTTCTGTATTAGTTTCTGCTGTCCCTGAATTTGCCTCCGCAGTTCTTCGCTGCCCTGCAAAAGAGAGTGTACAATAATCATGAATCAGTACAGGTTACACATGAAGACCAAGAGGCATCATCTATAGCTGCTGAATGAAAATTACTTTCATATTCTCGAAATTTAGACAAGAGCCACAGGGATAAGTTAGTGTGCAACGGTAACTCAAGGCACTAAGGAACTGGGTGCATGAATTTCCAGCGCAACACAGCATCCACAGTGATGCAGGAACACACACTGCAAACAAATATTGATCTGTACCTTTGAGGTGAATTCACTTTGATGGAACGCTGGGCTATTTGGTAGCCAATAACAAGCCAGCTATGATAGCAATAACAATGCCAAGACAAGGAAACCACTAAACGGTGCCACAACTTGACTCGGTGTTCTGACTTTTATGTGAGAAACAAGCAGTTATTACATTGGCCTCCGCAGATTCTCAGTGCCTTTAATTGTGGTCACAGCAAATTATGCTACCACGGATGCAAGTCCCAAGCCAACTAAAATATTATGTCAGAGCGACAAACTATGCAACATGCTGCACATTTAGGGGTGCACCTTTCTAGAAAGTGAAAAACTGACCGAGACTTGAAAGGAAAGAGAGGGCCTACAACGCTGCACCAACTTACTCTTTGGAGTTCATCTATCCGGTTGTCCCTCATTTCTAGGTCCATGGCTGATTTGCTCTCCAGCTCTTTGATCTTGTTGATGGTGAGATCTGTTTGGATCTGCCGCATCATCGTTTGAGCAGGCCTCTGAGGTGGTGCCATGAGCCCCGCATAGTCAACACTGTTGAGTGCAGATGTCAGCGGGGACACTAGCGGACTGCCACCCTGGAACCAAATGGCGCAATGAGAGTGCTGCAAGTGCCGTCAACAAGGCAGCCGTAATGCATCTGATGGTGAAAGCACTATAGCTGGGTAATTTACAAATTAGAACTGGTGACAGAAATGATATCAGGCTTCCCCTACAGCAGGAGTCAGCAACTGGTGACTTGCATGACAGTTCCAGTCCACTATCCAGCTTGCAAGGCAATGTCATGCAAACCAGAGCACACCCGAGAAAGGCTCTCCCCCACACCATGCATCATCACGAACCCTCGTCCCAATAGATTTGAGACCATGTAACAGGTTCTAAATATTCCCAATATTTAATCATGAAGATTGTATATGCATATTTCATGAATCAAATAAACGTAAAATGAACATACTGTTTTATTTTTCCGTTAAATGCCCCCCATTCCACTCCACATGCGCTTTTTGGCTACTTAGTCAACTTCTCCAGGAGGTTGCTGACCCCAGCCTTGTACAACAGTAAGCTGAGGCTTAAGACATGCACAATAACACTAGGCACGCAGAGGTGCACAAGACAAGAGATGCTCAATATGGTCTAATGAGTCTGGTGTGCAACAATCTTGCGTACATTAGGTTGTCAATTGACAGCGAGAAGCAACTGTAAAAACAGCATGAGTCACCTGCTAAGACAGCAGAGCTTTTGCAAAAAGTAAAGGCAATGTGTGTGAATACAAGGAGGAGTGGACACATTCATTTCAATGCTGCTCCACTCTTGCTAGGAGACAAAGATCACTCACAGCATTCTAGCCGCTGGCAAGCATGCAGCACATTTAAATGAATCGGCATTACATGGAGGAAATGACAGGAATAGAATTGTGAACTACAGCCCCTGCTGACCAAGCGGAAAATATACAGTACGCATGCTCGGCCGTTAAAGTGAGCTTAATGGAATGAAAAGGGAATAAATCATTATTTCAACTTGAGACATGTTATCCTGACCCACACCGAAAATGCAATGCGGTTTTTTTGCAAACTCAACCACACAGTTGCCTTTAATTTGCAAAATGCAATTGATGTCATGTGGAGGTCACACAGTCATCAAAACAGTGCTCTGACCCCCAGAATGATTAACAGCCCACCAAAGAAACAAAGAAAAATAAGGGCAGGCGAGGAGGCAACATGCACAAGGCACAGGAGAGACCACAGCTTTCAGGAAACTTAGAAAGATGAACGACAAGATTATGGCGCGAGGTCTGGTGGTGGTGTTTTCAAATGCTCAGAAGTGGGAAGAGCGGAGCACACTGATGATGGCCAAATTGCGAAATTAGCCAACCAAGATACTAATGTCAACACAATGAGGCGCCGCATATCGCAAGGTGATGAGATGAGAGCATAGAAGTGGAACTGGCAGTGACATGACGGGCACAACGACACGTACCAGGCAGTAGCCCTGAGGGACAGGTGACCTGGCCCCTCCAAAGCGGCTGGGGCTATGCCCCTGGTTCTGAGTGCAAGGCAAGGAGAGAAAGAGAAAGAAAAAAAAAAAGAGAGAGAAAGAAACCAAAAACCCTCCATCAGACTCCTCTTTGATACGAAACACACCAACTGCAAGTACTCTCTCCTGTGCTCATTATAAACTTTGTTTCAGCAACAATAATTGTGTCTTCATTCCTGTTAGCGCCTTGTGTCTAGACTGCTGCTTTTCCGTAACATGTATATATAAAATGGATTGTGTTAACCTGAACAGTGCACCAAAGAAAGCCTTCGTCCATATCAATTTTTAAGTGAAAAAATGCTTTTCAAAATTAGGATTCACATACAACTGCCTGGATTAAATTGCATGGGTTGCTTTCAAGCATGCCTCTAATCTTTTATAGCAGGGCTGCACAGCTCAAAATATGGATTGGGCCAAAGTCAATTTTTGTGAGAGCTGCACGAGCCACCACTAGTGACCAACATCACACACTTTATATTTGGACAGCTTGCTTATATCTGGTATCATTATACAAGCTACCCTCCTCAGCACGTGTCATGTTGGTTGTATTGCTCAGAGTAATCAAAGAGGTCTACTCACAGAAGTATGTGCTACAAAAAGAAAAAAGAAAGTTTTGTTGTATCCCTGCTCCTGCGCCTTCTCTTGTCAAGATTCTTGTGAATTTGTAGCTGTGGCCACTGCCGATACATGCCTTTCGAGTTCCAGTGAACACTGTTGGCCCATGAACTTTTGGGTTTCAGTTTTGCCAGTGGCACACAAAAAGCATTTTGAAGCAAATCGTAGCTCACTTCTCTAACTACACATGCCTTGAATCACTTTTGAAACCATTCCAGAAAATTTTCAACAGCATTACCAACCTGTGCTCAGAAAAGAATCTAGGACTAATTGGAAAATGTGCCATGTTCCCAACATCGAAGCAGCAATGTGGACAAGTGCAGTTTCGCTTAGAAAACTAATAATGTGCTAATAATGTCAGAAATAACTATTTCCTGAAGATTCATCACTAAAATATATTAACCCTTTCAGCCCTGCCGTCGTCAAATGACGACATGACTGACTTAGAATCGGAATTTTCAGCATGAAAAAAGAACCTCAACTGCTTGTATTTTTCCCGCATCGTACTATTGAAAGTGCTAGTGCCATCACCATGGTTAGTTACGTGACTCTACAGAGCCGTGTCGAACGAGGAAGAAGAAATGACAACAAACATGGCAGACGCGCCGCCAGGTACGTACGTGCACTTTTTTTCTTTTATAATTGAATAACCCCTGCGTAGTTTATGTTGCGTTTTTTTTTATAATGTCTATACAGATTGCAGAGAACGCATGTACTTGAATAAGCGTCATTGCATGGTGATATTACTTGTAAGAAGATGTTTTTTCCGTGTGCAGTTTTGACGACAACAGGGCTTTGTGGTTGTATATGGCATGCTGTCGGCTTGCCATTGCGTCCGATTTCATTGGGTGTTTTTTTCTTCTTTTTTTCAGGCACGCCTATACCGTTGTAAGAGGGACGTGAGGGCGATGACGTGGCCGGTATCATGGTCGTGTCAAGGACACTGTGCGCGTACTCGCATGAAAGAGACCCCTGGAGAGAGCCGGAGGCCGAGGACGGTGGGGTAGCGCATCGGGTGGTCGACGAGACGGTATCGGGGCAAGTCGTGGAAGGAAGGCTTGTCTGATGGTGGCTGACGGGCACTGGACGAGATGCGGGTAGCGCTGGCGGTGGGAACGCAGGCAGTGATTCGCACACCGTGCGGTCAGCCACTGGAAGAGGGTAGTACGACGGCTGTACGAGCATTGCCGTCATTCCTACTCAGAAGGGCGGTCGGCTCGACGACCAGCGTGGCAAGCTTCTGGAATGACACTGCTCGTGCCGAGCTTGCGCCTCGAGCACGCGCTGCGCTTCCTTATTTTTTACTTTTTTGACAGCCGGCGCCAAGACACCGGCTGAGAGCGCCGACCAAAACGCCCAGCGTTTCGGCGTCGGTGGGCGCTACACCGTGTATACCGACAGATTCATTCTATTCCCGCCAGAACTTGAGTTCTAGGCATCTGGAAGAACGCACGGATGCAATTTTCCGTGAACTTAATAATGGAAACTTGTCTGATGTGGAGGGAGAAATCGACGGATCTTCAGACAGCGGTGATGAATTTGAGCAGCCTGAGCCAGATATTTCACATTATCAATGCCTCAGTTGTGAACGCATGGCTGGAGTATAGAAGTGATGCAGCTGCACAAGGACTGATGCCTGGCAAGCAACTGAACTTACTGGACTTCACCCTCCATATTACTGAAGCACTTGCACGAGCCGACAGCCGGCCAAAGGTGCAAAAGCGAGGAAGGCCGTCGCTCTCCCCTCTGGTGACTTCGAAAAAAGCAAGATATGCTGAAAATAGGCCAGTACAAGACGTCAGGTTTGATCAGGTGGGACACTGGCCTCTTCGTACCGACAGCAGGGAACAGCGTTGTAAGCTTGAGGGATGCACAGGACAAACCCGTATCATGTGCGAAAAATTTAATGTGCACCTGTGTCTTGCCAAGGCTCAAAACTGCTTCAGAGGCTTCCACATGAACAATTAGTGAAGTTTGTGTTTGCAATGTTTGTGTTTTCCACCCCTGAATAAATTAGCTTTTCACTGCGTTTTGCAACCACTGAGCCCTGATGTGCGGTTTTGATGACATGACTGTAAATGGGCAAATTTTTTGCTCAGGCTTGTTTCTAGAGTCCTTGTCGTGTAAAATATGCAAAGCAAAAAAATATATGCAAGAAATAGAAAATCCAGGGCTGAAAGGGTTAAGATGATTTATGTCTGAAAATTTTCAGCTCACACCAATTATCAGCATGCTTAGGAATTAACTTTTCTTTAAACTCTCAAGAAAGTGACGATATACGAGTGGTTTGAAAAGCATGTTGAGAAACTACTGCGTCAACATCAAGGTAACTTGGCAAGAAGGTTGCTTGCCTGTCTTCTCTGGAAGCAAAGATGCTCACATTTTTTTTTTTTTTAAGGCGCATTATCTGTTTTCCTGGGACTGCTTCCTGTTCACACAGTGCCTTGGGCTTGTACCATGCTTGGCAACAAGAGTGACCTTCTCCCAATCCCACGGACAGGCTTAGACAGCACACACCAGCACCAAAACAAATACTGAACTGTGCTGTGTAGTGCACATGTCCCAGAGTCAGCATGTTGTGCAGCCCTGCTTTACAGCCCTTCTGCGACTAAATGGTGCTTGTAAGAGGTGTCATCTGCGATACTAGCTTACAAGACAATACATTCCTCAGAAATTACTTCAAGAGCGGACACAATAGACCAAACTGTTCAACCTGCTGATAGTTGTGGCAGCAGGCACAATGAATGTAAATCACAGAGGATTTACACCTTACCACTGTCTGAAACGCTACGAGGACGTCTTCCGAAAAAATATGTCACCACCAGATCCACAGACGCCACTCGTGTTCAGCAATGAATGCTGAACAGAAGAAATTTTGATGCCAGTTTAAATTCGGACAAAGAAAAACTTCAAAACATCAATCTCACAAAAGTGCAAAGGAGTATTATTTTTGCTAGTTAAATCTTTACAGTTAATCTTGAGATCCCATTTTTCATACTTCATGACATGTCCCAGGCTAAACAAAAGACAGAAGAATAAGGACCTACTTACCTTAAAGTATTCATTTATTTTCTTTGGGTTGTCGGGACATGTTGTTCGAGCTCCTTTTGCTGGGGAGAAAGAAGAGCAGGCAATCTGCTTATCTGACAGACTCCAACATAGGTGGATAGGAACAACGCTAATGATAATGAGGCCAGTGGGTGATCAACACATGACTTGTCTTGGTCAAACCAAACACAAATATATAGCACTAATGAGCATTCTGGAATAAATAAAAGCACCCCATGGAGTTTCATCCTGGCTAACTTTGAGGTGAGGTTTATGTCCAAACATACAAGAAGCCTATGTTTACAGCATACATGTTTGTCAAACTGGCTGCTATAACATAGTGACTGCACTGTTAGATAACACCTGTAACTTTTCAAGCGAAGCTTGTATTAGCCTGCGCCGACGATGTAAAGCTAAAGAAACCAGCTGGTCTCAGAGCTGCACTGGTGGTCGGCACGCACTCGTGCTCTGCACGCGCTCGTGCTCAGCACGCATTCATACGCACATGCAACTGCTACCGCGCTCGTCGTCTGTTTCAACAGCTGGCTGTGTTGCCGCTAATCATTCCAGCGTAGAATTCCACTTCTGTCGTCTTAATGGGGAGGCTGCGTTTATGGGGGTATGAGCCATTGCTTAAGGGGGTATGAGCCATTCATTGTCTTACGTAACGGACAGCTTTATTTTGAAAAAATTTCATGGAAATCCATACAGAATGAATGCGCTTGGAAAAGGGATCGTAGATCGAGGTGCCGATTCTAGCGTGAGGGCGTCTGAAGCCCAGGCGAATCGTCAGCGAAGAGCCGCGGACCCCGAGTTGAGGGAGCGCGATGTTGAGGCCAAACGCCAGTGTCGTCTAGCCCTCCAGGAACTAGACAAGGGTGGTGCACACCTCGGCAATGCTAGCGCCAACATCCCCGGTGCGATAGTCAGGTTTCAACGAGAGTTTCTCAACCGGAAACCTCTGTGAGTGTGACCGGTTGTGGTTTGAGCAAAATGTAGTACTCGTCAGTGCAATTCGTTTGGAGGAACACCGAAGAAACACACGACAAGCTTCGCTTGCCCCCATTTTCTCGACAGGGGAAGGGCTACTAACTTTTTGATAGCAACAAGCATAGGCGAGAAAGATGTCGCAGTGCTACGAATAGGTTTGCAGTGTCACGCACAAGACAGACTGAGAAATTCATGATGTAGGAGTTTGCTGTTCCTTCATAAGAATGTAGCAGTAAGGCACCATTGTTTTGTCACAGTACTTAATCTATACGCTAGACAAGCCATTGCTCTCTGAACCTCAAGCAATGACACACTGATTAAGTCTAACATAAACCAGCGATCTGAAGCTAAGTATGCCGTCACTTACTATGTTGTGAGACAACACACCTCGGAAAAATCAAGGCGCAATGTGCATAACACCACAAGATATGTCCAACTGCTCACAAGTAACGTGCTATAATAACGACAATAACTGGTAGGCCATAGAGAGGGTATCTAGATTGTTTTTCACTGCCTGGAATTTTTCCAACATGCCGCGAAATTTCAGTACATAAGCATTCTGGCACTCTGCCTCCACCTAAATGCTCCTTTAATGTAGTTGTTAAAATATTAGCAGATGCATAAAAACCTTGTGTCTATACCAAAGGCAAGTCTTCTAGTCCTTCACAGAAAACACCAGTGCAGCGTCCAAGAACATCTAAGCTCCAATACTCTACACCAACTGATACTGACAAAAGGCATTTTATTTACACAGGGTGTCAACTGTATATATGCCAGAATTCAGTCAACTGGTTTTCCTACTTTTCTAGCAGCAAAATCAACACAGTGCAAGCAAGGACACAATTGAGTTCCAGTACCTGCAGCTGTAGCAGCATCCTCTTTCATTCGTTTCCTTTTCCGCTCTGACTGGGGAGGTGTCCGAAGGTGCTTTTCTGGTGTCTGAGGCTGCAGAGGTCAATATGAAAATTGCCCATTAGGAATGCGACTTGATGGTTTGATGGTCCAGCTTCACACACTGCGAAGAACACCACAGCTTCACACTTTTGAATGGGCTCTCAGACACACTAAGACAAAGCCGCCATGTCTAAAGCTGTCTCCGAGGCTTCCTACCACGGCTACTGTGCTGGATGTCACAAGGACAGGACCACTGCAGCAAGTGCAACTTTCACGATGCTCGTTCACTCATACATCACTCCGCTGCGACTAGTCTCTTTCACCCTTTTTGTTGGGTACAAGCCTTTCTTCCTATCATAAAAAAAGTCCAACCAAATGTTAGGAAACAATAAGCACTGAAACCTTTTAGAAATAATGCTATTTTCGGTTTTATATTTACAAGCTTGGCAGTGATGGCTTACAAATTAAATCAGGCACCTAACAAATAAAAAATAAGCAGACAGAATATTGTTGCTACAAAGTCAAGCACATATTTGGGCATGACTGACTACAGATAGGGCCCTACAGATCAATAGGGCCCTAGCCATAGATAAACTAATATTAAAAGGCTGTGTCATAACCATGAACAAAGGTTTATTAAAAGACTCTGAAATAACAATGAACAATGGTTTTCAAGATAAAGTACTAAGGTAATAATAAAGCTAAAGAGGTGCATATACTTACAAATTATAATGTTAGGGGTAATAGTACATTAAAACATCATTAAAGACGAAATCAGCATGTGCCTAATGAATGCCTCAAGGCCCAAAGAGGATTTTTGAAGCTTTCTTCCACAAAACTATGATAATGACCAGCAGCATGCATGCGGTTATGAATAGTCCGTGGCACAAGCTCATCTCTAGCCCATCTACAGAGCAGTGTCACAAGTATTACAGGAAGCTTGTGTGAAAAATGCTAACTGCCAAGTTTGCATCCTATTTAGAGACCCCACAGCACTGCTGGACAGCAGACTAATGGACTGAATAAATCATTTGTCTACAGTTGACGTGCTGGGCTCGTTCATACCAAAAAAGCGAGTGTTCATTACCAGAGACAAGCTGCACTCATCTACAGCTTTACTTCTACAGATCATGTGCTCACCAACTATGCTACTAAAAAAAAAGAGAAATGTCATTAAGAGTGCCGAAGACGGCAGAAACAGACTGGCAACAACCATCATCGGTACATCATCTGTGGCCGCAGCACAAAGTAGGAGCCAAATGTACAATTCTTCAGAATTATTTCAATTGAGAATAAACATAAATGAACATGTCATCAGTGACAGTGAAGCAATACATTTCAATTTCTTGCATCTGCTTCTGTGTTCCAGCGACCATCCCATTTGGTGCTCTCCGAGCCTGCATTTGTCTTTATTTCACTTCAACTCTGACGACAAACCCCTTGGTGCTTCTACATTGAATGAAAATTAATGTGACCCATTTGCACAATTAAGAGTTCACGTGTAGGCTTTTGATTAATGAAAAACCTAGGTTCAGTGCTAGCTTATGAATGATCTTGGCAGAGAAGCCTTTGCAGTGAAATTTTGCAAATACCTTTCAAAATAAATCTAAAATTCAACTTTCTGCTTGACTACAAGACACTTTTATCATTTAATAGTGTATTCAGATTGTTTCCCTATTATCACATGTATACACACATTAAGCATATAAAAAGAATTAACATTCTTGCTTTATTTTCCGGACAAAGTGCTAGTAAAGGGTGAGTTTACCCGACACTAACGCTACGTCAGAATAGTGGCTGCATTTCATGAGAGCTCTCTATACGCATGTTTGGGTAGTACACAATAAATACCTCAAGCCATCTATGCCTTATTTCAGCAGTGCTTCCTGAACATTTGAGCTCGGCAATTGGAAGACAGTTAATCGTGTACCAACAGACTCAACATACAGCAAATAAGGAAACTATTAGAATGAAGCAAATCCATTATTCCAGTATATGCAAATTCAAACAGCCAGAAATTTGTTTTTGTGCACATCTTTCAATGTTGCGCAACACTTTTGTGCGTCGTCAAAATCGTTAAATCCAGTTCAGTGTCACCTTTTACCAAAAAAGTTCTAAATTTTTATTCACTAATGATTACCGAAAGCCCTGTGGTGTGTGGCAGAGAAAACAGGTGCATTTACACACCATCAAGGTAAAAAGCTATTCATTCTGATAAAAAAGAGTTCCCATAGACTTTTTCTTATCATGCACAGCAACATGAAACAATTACATAAGGATCCTTTCTCATTATGAACTGGCAAGTGCCTCTTGATGTGCTAGCTTGAAGTGTGCACTTGTGTTAAGTGTGGTAAAGTTACAGAGCAGTATTTCATTACGCTCTTTATTTTTGAAAACAGCCTGAAAATCACGTGTATGCCTTCTGAATGCCGCACAGCTAGTACTGAGTACTGCCTCAAGATATATTCACTATAACCAATGAAGGTTAGCTAAATATGGCACACTGGAGTCTGAAATCAGCAGAAGAGCAAGACACAGTTGCTCTCAAAGCTCCTTGTTCCAGTGCTGTTCTTACGTTCAGTTCGAATGATTATCAGAATTGCTCAGCTGGGACCGCAGATTTCCGAGTATGGGGAGGAGTGTGTGCATGAATCCAAAAAAGCTTTCTTTGCTATTCTGTGTCATCTCCTTCAGATTGTGTTCCCTCATTTGCCTTCTCACAACACGGAGCAGCAGGTCATAGTTGTTACGACTAGCCAGTATTGACTCCACTATATATCCTAAGCCTCTCGCATTTTCATAAATCCAATGGCAAGGCTTATGTAGTTGGTGCACAGCAAATGAGTATATTCCTGCTACCACAGAAGACAGCACAGTGCATGCATGGGTCACACCAAAGTGCTTGGCGGCACACCTCGAGTTCCTTGTCGGAGTGCTGTGATCCAAGACTGGTGTTGCTCATGTTTGAGTCCTGGTTGTGGTTGGTGTTGTTTGAGCTGCCCGAGGAGGACACGTGGACCAGCAGCTGGGAAGCCGGCACGCCCGCCAGGGGCCCGCTAACTCCCGCGGCTGCCGCCGCCGCCATCGCACCACCAGAAGAGGACTGCGATGTCTGACCCAGGTAGGCACCACCCGGACCCAGGTTGTTGCACAGTTGCTGCACCACGAGGTAAGGTCATCATGCACACGGGGCCAGTGAACAGGAGCTTCCCAGTGAACACGCAGGACAGTTATAGTAGATGTAAAATAAGGGTTTTGAAACAAAAGGATGGAGAACAATGGGAGAACACCAATCCAGTGGGAGAACACCAATCCAAGTTTGTCAAATTAATGGCCAATGAGATAAATTTAGACCGCAACAATGGAAGCAATGAGTACCCAATATCAGTTGGCAGCAGGGCCGTGACTCACCCGATTTCCCAGAAACCGAGCCTCCAGCAATTCTTGTTTTCGTGGGTCCAGACTATGGATGTTGTCCATTGTCTCAGGCTCCCACCTGCACAATGAAAGTAGGGAGGATGCCCTTCAATAAATGTAGCATTAAGCAGAAGTGAGACGACCAACATGGTTAGACAACCTTACACACACACACACACACACACACACACACACACACACACACACACACACACACACACACACACACACACACACTAGCAAAACTATATCCTTAAGGGCGTTTACCGCACTTTGCGCCTTTTCTCGTGCCGCAACTGCAACGATTAGACACAACAAAGAAATGCATCTGAAAGGAAGAAAAACCTTCATCGGCCAGCTTCATATTTCCAGACCGAGGCATTGCAAGGGCCAGGGCGGATCGATTCGTGAAGCGAGGAAAAAGAGCCAGCGGGCGGCACTGGCCTGCGAGCAGCCGCTCCCATTACGGCGAGGCGGCCATGCCACACGAGCAAGCGTCGTGCCTCCACGCAACAGCCTCCTCCGGGGCCGAGGCAGGGACAACACCCGGACGACGCCATATCGGAGCGCAGCTCACGGGTTACGCGTTCATATTTTTCTTTTTCTTTTTTAAAGGCTCCGCTCCGATAGCAGGCAGCCTGAGATTAACACACACATTCGCCCCATAACTCGAGAAACAAAGTGGCAGTGCCGAGTGTGATATACGGGCACCATTTACAGCGTTGCAAACGCGCGCCCGACTTTTCCCCAACCATTTCGTCGACGAGGAAGGCTTTCCGACGGCTCTTAGGTTTCACGAACCTCATTTCAACGTCCTCCCCAACGTCGTTCAAACAAGAAACCTCTCGTAGAACGTCGTACATCGAACGGCGAGACGCACGGTCGAAACAAAATAAAGAGAAAGAACGGCTTACTGCAACATGGATAGGGTAAAGTTTTTTTTTTTGTTTTTTTTTTTTGTCTTTTCCCCCCCTCCTACCGCAGCGAACGACGCCCGACGGTAATCTGGATGATTTTTGGTACGTTTCCGTTCGTCCAATGTCACAAACAGATCATGCGACTGCACCAAGGTCAACCGCAAAGATCCCTTCGCATTTTATTTTTATCATTTCCGTCTATCGCTCCGAACATAAGCACGAAACACGTGATAAGAACGGCAATATTGCACTGCACGTGTGCAGTCGACAAAAACGGAAACGCTCCCCACGTGCAATGGTTAACGCTTGAATGAGGGACAGGGGACCTTCAATAAATGACGTGACCTCAGCCCTCCAAGACCGCCCTCGAAACAAACACCACGTCTTTATTTCACTCTTCACGCAATCTAGTCAACCGATTATAGGCAAACGAAGTAAAAATCTGCGCCTCAATCGACGTTCGCGGGGAACAAACAGAAAGTCATCGTACTCCAAGGTGGTGCCCGCCGCCATATCCACCGGCGTGACGTCAGTCGCGCCGTTTTTAAACTATAACCTTTACACTTCAGTAGAAGCGATTCTACAGGCACCGCCCCTGCGTGGTCACTAATGATCACCCCCAGCCAGAAGAGCATCGTACCCCGATGGCTGGAAGAGTTCGCAACACGTGACGGCCCATCATCCCCCCTCCCCCCCCCCCTTTTTTTTTCCTTTTTTTTTTCTTCTTTCTTGTCAGTGGCCGCTAGGCGCCTCGAAACAAGAATGGTAGCTGCGGCAGTCAGCGAGAGAGAGAAGACAGAAGAGTGCGAGGGAGAAAAGTGGCAAAGGAGGCCGCTAGCGCTATGCCATACTCTCATGCCTTCCAGATTGAGCAAAAGAGAGTCGGAGGGGGGAGAGACGACACGAAGAGGAATGACAGGGAGAGAAGGAAAGGGAAGCAGAGAGTAGGGGCCGCGAGGCAGCTGGAAAGCAGCATATACAGAAACGCAGCAAAAAAATGTACTAAAAGAAAAAAAAAAAACACAACGTGCCTTCCTCCGCCGAAACGAAGCCCCACGGGAGCGGCCGCCATGATGGCAGGAGCAGCACACGTTGAGCCACGCGTCACAACAGGCGAACCGACATGACGACCCTCTAACAACGGCGAGCACACACGCACAAACACCGCCGCGGCTACGGCACGAAGCCGCTCTCCGCCACCGCCTGGGCAGCAAGCGACGCCGAGGAGCCGCAGCGGCGACCACGGCACACGGGGGCCGCCAGGAAGGAAGGAAATCTCACTGTGCGAAGACGACGAGCCTGGCCTCTACGCATCCACTTCGCTCGTTCGTTTCACGGCGCATTCCAAAGCGCGCGGCTCTTCTCTGCCGCCGTCGCACCGTTTCGCCGAGCCACCAACCCAACCGGAGGGACAGAGCGGGAGAGAAAGAAGCGGTGCGAACCAGCGAGCGACAGACAGAGCGTGGGAGAAAGAACGACGCGAACGATGGGAAACGAAACAAAGAAGCGAGCGAGAGAAGGAAAAAAAAAAAGATAAAAATACACAAGCAAAACAGAGCGAGCGAGGAAGCCGCCTAAACGCTAACGTCGCCTCCCTCGTCCGTCCAGCGGCGGCGTCCACACACACACGCACGGCGCCGTTGGAGTGATCGAATACTGGGAGCTAGCTAGCTAGCTGCTAAGGGAGACCCGACGGACCGGCCCGTTCGGATAGGAGAAAAGAGCCATCTTGAAGAGATACTGCGGCAGCCCAACCCGTCTTCCCTCATTATTACTGCTGCTGCCTGCTTTTTCTCGTCTCCGTTTCATGCCAGGCGGCGGATCGGAGAAGCGTTCCGCAGAAGGAAAAAAGAAAAAAGAAACCGTCCAGAGCAGTCGCTGCGTACGCGGCCTGTAGACACAGAGACGCACACGGCTGCCGCCCTCGGCGCTCATTGGAACCGACCCGCATGTATGTATGTGCAGCGGTGAAACAGCCGCACGTGCCGTGACGTAAGGCGGAGGTGCCGGCGGCGACTCGAACAGTAAAGAAAAAAAAGAGTCCGGATAGAAACGGCAAAGAGAACGCAGCGCAGCGCTCGCTCACTAAACACGACGACGTCGCCGCGTCCTCGTTGTTCCCCTCCTTTGGCTTATCTCTCCTATGCACGAGCGCAAAACGCGATCCTTGCTGCGCAAAGGGAAACCACGGCGTTGTTGCACGGCGACATTTAGCTTCGCTTCAAATTACCATACAGCGAGTGATGTTCGCTAATTAAGAATATTTCGAATGTGAACGCAGAAAACAATGAAAAAGAACCCGAGGAACCGAGCCAGTCCATATGTTCAGTCGATCCGGGCGGCTAAAGATAACAGTGCCACAGAAGAAACAACATTCCGCCTCCACATCGAGCCTCCCTCCCCACTCCGATCTATGTGGCGGTAGACGAAACACAAAGCCAATTTCTAGCCAGCATACACCGAGTGTGGAAGCAGCAAACTGCCAACACTCGGGCTGCACTTTGAAGAATGACAGACTACGAAAGTCCTGATGGCATCTATAATCGCATGGTAGCTCTGCTCAGAGGAACAGATAGCGCGACGAGCAGGGAAGGCTGCGCCGCGATGTTCCAGCTGCAACCGCACAGCCAATCCAACGCTTGGCGCTCAGCCGTGCTCCCTCAGAGAGCGAGAGAGAATTGTGAAGAGGAAGAGGCGATCCCTCAAAGGCTGCAGAAGATAGCACCCAACCTTTCCTTTCTCAAACAAAACCACTCCTCTCTCTCCAACACGCGCGCGCGCTTTTAAATACTGGCTTGCCGGCATGGCATTTCAGCCGGCAATCTCGTGCCACAAATGGCATGAGGCGAGGTTAAATGACCGAGCGGTGGACAGACGCGTCCGCATTACCACGCCGGCCAACTTGTAGACCTTATGTAAAAATCATGAAGACACTACACAGGAAGGGGGGGAAAAGAGGTGGGGGGCAATACCATTTTTTTATGCGTTAAGCCTACACTTTTCGTGAGATACATACGTACTGTATTAACGATGAACATGCAGCAAACCTAGAACAGCACAAACTGACAAGCAACACACTGCGACTTCATCCACCGACTACGCTGTTGCCGTTTTCGCCTGCTTTCACGAGCTTGTCTGAATTAAGTAGCTCGAATCTGGTACTACGGAGCTCCTGCAGTGTCCTTTCACCATCAGAAAACTTCAAGGGTATGGTGAAACTTTTTCGCAAACAGGTCTTTTTTCTTTCTTTCCTTTCTTTTTTTAACACTAGGCGAAACATTTGTAAAATCGTAGAACAAGCCCGAATTCGTAAACCTAAAAATTAAAAAAAAAAAAAAATCAGGAGAGTTGGCAGCTGTGCGCACTACTAAGCAATAATACCTGGGCATACCTATGCATTATATTCGATCGACAGCTACTGGCCGACATTATCATGGGAAGAAACACTTCGACCGTACGAAACGTCACTTATTGAGATAAAAGATGTAGTATTGCCACACAGCCGGTACACCGAGTGCAGTGACTGCCAGAACGGATGTGCGACTGGCGCGATGATAGCGCGTATTCTTTTAAAGTACAGCACTAAAGCGGGGCTGAAAAAGCCAGCTGAACAATTCTATATTTCTTGGACGGGGACGGCGACGCTGACGGGCTTGAAATGGCCACGCTACACTCTATACTACACAAACCGAAAGCGGGCGATCATGAACGTTGTCTTTCGTCGACTTTTAAATATCTGTTAAATCGCCTTTCAACTTTCTCTCTCTCTCTCTATTTTCTTTTTTTGCAAACGGTATTAAACACATGAAGCTTAACATTCGGTTATGGAAATATATTGTTACATTAATGTCTGCATTCGTAATTGCCATGGCTTCTTTATATTCCGACGTATATATAAAGTTTAAACACGGCCGCAGGAAAAAGGATCGAGCTACAGCTGTGAATCATGGTTCGCTCACTTGTGCTCGACAACACGCTCGGTCAGAGAAAAGACTGCGACAGCAAACAAATGTTCATGGCGCTGTGTGGCGGCAGTAAACGAAAGCGATTGCTGCGAATTGTTTGGAGAATGTACGGAATGCCGGTTTCAAGCGTCATCCTTGCGAAACCGCAGTCCATTGTCTTTTTATGAGCCGGTAGTTTTCGTACGTTAGTACCAGCCTGTTGAACCCCATTGAAAAAAATCCATTCGACCCGCGACATAAGTTTCCAGAAGGCGCCCATGAATTTTTATGGTTTCAGTTATTATGTTTCCTTAAAGACGGGCAGTTATGCATGTCGGCACTACCAACATTTTCTGTTTGTTACGAGCAGTGCCTTACTGTAAATGAAAGAGTCACATCATATTTCCAACTTTTTTTTTTTCCCCGGTGTGATATAATCATTAGCAGAAGAAACGAGGGTATGAAAAAGTTGAGTCACTCGAGTAGTTACCAAATCCTCGGCAGTGCCTGACCTTTTTATAATAAAAAAAAAAAACTAAGTTAGGTTGTTTTTATTAAACAAAGACATTATGAAGGCGAAAAACTGAATATAAGTGCGTTTCACGATGAATGAAAGCAGAAGGTGACCAGAGGGGCCTGCGCGAGTTTGATTATTATTAGGGGTGGGCAAATGGGTTTCGAATACGATTCGAGTATTACAAGCTATTCATGTTCGAAAAAAAAAGAACTATTCGGCATCTTCGAATATTTGAAACTAACCAAATATTTAGCAACAACCGACTGTTAACGTTTTGTTATAATGTTCTCCGTAAGTTAAATAAGGTATCGCAAGTTATCAGAAGTCAAACAACGCCAACGTTTCCGATTCGAAGGAATGCAGAAACAAAAATGAATAATGCAAGTTTGGTTTTCGGCTTGGCGGCGGAAGCCTACATGGCAACCTTGTACGATTTGCTTGTAGTGTGTCATTGATGTTTTGGGCAGTCTAGTCATGGAGCATTTTTATCTCTTATGCAGCTGTGGAGAGGCCTCATGCCTGATCACGCCCAGACACAGACCTGTCCAAGCGGTCGGTACTACAAGCCGACACGTAATTCGACGTCACCGTTCTAGCAGAATTGCTTCACGAAATAGCAAACATTAGCAACGGTTGTGACATCACTGACCAAAACTAGGAGAGGGAAAAAAAGCAGACGTGCAATTTTTAGATATACACCGTAACTGTAACGAAATCTCCTCCGACCCTGGCAATTTCCAGCAAATTGCAAGGACTTTTCGAGAGCTTGCAAGAGTATCGTTTAACAGAGAACACTGTCCTGGACGTCGCATTCACACCGGACGGACGTTGCCTGTTAGCTCTACGGGTTTAAGTTTCGGTGTCAGAGCCATGGGTAACACAGACGGCCTGTCAACAACGCACCTCATTTTTACACTCCAGCACGACAACATGCATCTCGCCACTCCTCACGCCTAGGGAGAGGCTTAACTTCATACAAGGCCTTGCATGAAGGCTCTAAACTAGAGTGTACTAGAATAGTCTAGTACACTCTAGACCAAACACGCGCCCTCAAGCGCACGCATGGTGTGTATATCGTACACCTTCATACACCGGCCAGCACTCCACTGCCGCGAGATCCGACGCACAACCTGTTTCAGTGCTAACCTCCGCGGAAAGTTTCCAAGCTGTTCCGACATTTTGAAACAACCATGAGCATCGAGAGGGGCTACCTTATCACTGTGCAATGTTGAAAACCATTAGCCTTTATCGTTTCCTTGAACTTCATGGAAGCACTAATCCTTGAACGGCACTTTCGAGATTTCTCGACCTTAGGGAATTGTTCGTAACTTGGATATTTCAAGCAGAACCTTTACGATCCCTACCACTAAGTGCACATACTTTTCTCGAACTCCAGCAATTTTCCCTACAATATCTTGTCTGGCATTCATGTAGCAAACGATTGAACAGAACGCTCGACCTCTAAATTTCCTCGATGTACCACTTGTCCGCCTCTCCGGAAGGGCGGGTGAGCAGGACATCGAGGCACCCCATCGACCGTGGACATGTCACGCGATGGACAGAACATCTGGATTCGCCCTTTGACAACTGACGCTGCAGAACAACTCTTGAAAAGAGTGAAGAATTCAAATTATAGAAATTCTAAAAGTACATATAAACTGAGAGCAATGTAAAGAGTGCTTTGATTATCACTGGGAAACATAAGCGATAACGTTGTCTCCATGGAGTATCTGTAACCGGTGCTTGTAGGCTAGCTGCTTCACGAACATTCATAGGTATCCTTGTGTGCCTGTTTAGAAGATTCACAGGCAGGTCATTCTAACTGAACTCAATAGAAACACTTTCCGCTGAGCCTAAGCTATAAGGCACCAGCTCCCACATAGTTTCTGGAAACACGTGGGGCAAAAATCATGGTCGTAGGATTAGGCCGGAGACACGTGCTCGAGTCTGCGTGCGATCCGACGTAGGACTAAACCGTCAGCCATATAAGTCGAACCCGGACACACGGAACTCACACATATATAACAAATTATTGTGTATATGGAACAGCTGTAAAATCCCCTTGAAAATTTTTGTATAGAAATTTTATTCCATCTATCGAATTACTCATATATATTACCGGGTTCGACTGTATGCCCAACAAACTCACGACAGTTGGCGCAGCAATATTTTCGTAGCGCCGAATGGCGTATGGCCTCTGCGACGTACCATGTGTCCCATGCTTCTGGCGTAGTTTGATGCTCAAGCATAAATTTGTTACGCAGTATAAAAGAGACGAACAAGCTACTAAAACATTCAGCTCAGAAATAGGAAACTAGAGTTGGCTATTAACTCAACTCTGTGTTGCTGCGACATACGTCCTTCGCACGCGTTGCTTCGCAGGCACACAACTGAAACGTCGAGGGGACAAAAATCGCAAAACTAAAATGAACGCGACACTGTTTAAACGAAGTGCCGCAGGCTGGTGGGACGCCTCTGTGTGAAAAGCACCTCTCCCGTTCACGAACATAACGAGACACAAACCGCTCTCACAGGCGATGTTGTACTGAGGCGCCCTAATGTGTGGACACGAGACGCTTTCCCCGCCACCCTGTTCTCCTTGGCCGTTCTCTCGCTCTCTTCTCACACACACACACACACACACACACACACACACACACACACACACACACGCACACACACACGCACGCACACACGCACGCACGCACGCACGCACGCACACACACACGCACGCACACACGCACGCACGCACGCACGCACAGGAAGAGAACGGGGTACATGTTTCCCAGCGGCGCATTTACGTGGCCACCTGACACCCCGCCCTTCCGCACGGACGCGCGCCCACCAAACAAGCTATAGTGTTCCTGTATATGCGACATCCTGCACAGCCGTGTACAGCGTCACTAAAACAACCCAGAGCCTTCACTGAATCAACCGCGACACAAGCGCCGTCAGACGCTTCATTGCATGTTTACGGCAGAGGGCGCCCACTCAAACGACGTGTAATACTGCTATAGGGTACGAGATTCACACCGACCCGATACAAAGAGAAGAAGCCCCACATCATCATCCCACAAATGTCTGCGTGCACGTCGCTGTTCACACCTACAAGACGCAACGCGGGAGCGCTTGGCGGCGAAGTGGCCATGGGCCACTCGCACGAACATTTCTACGCACGGGTATCACGACTACGGTTAAAACACTTCGCTCCGATCGCAACCAATCGTCGCACAGCAAACTGTCGGTTCACGAAAGCAAAAAATTTGCGCTTGTCACTCTTCAGTCAGGTGACAACTTGCTGTGCGACAACTTACTCGCCCATACGCGAAACCGTGGCGCTTTCGCCTAGCAGACTGCCGAAAGCAAGCCTGTCACTTCAATCCTTCAGCCACCGGGAAAACCAAGGGCACTACACGGGATTCTCCTACGTTCTGGCACGTTCAGAGACAAAACATGGCGTGGCTTGTTTTATTGTTACTATAGGCAAGCCGCGTGCTCGCCTAGTAACGCAATTCTTTGAAATCGATAGTATTCAGCGATCACAGGAAATTTTCATTATCACGTAATTTTCAGCTTACGAAAAAATCGCGCCTAACAATGTGCCTGTCGCTAAATCTAGCAAATATTAATAGCATGACAGCAATACGTTTACGCCAATGCCGAAAATTTACACCAGCAGCGAAGTAGAATACACTTAATTACTGCAATTTAAGCTGCTTTTGTCTGATCTCTGCGCCACCAGGTGGCAGCACTATAGTGGCAGTTTACGTTTATGCCTCCGCCCTAACGCCCGGTCCGCCTGTGTTTACCCGATTACCGGACAAGCTAAACCTCTCTATTGTGAGTCGTCCGGAGCGGACTCCAGTGACTCTAGAGCGGTCGGATTGGTAGCGCTACCGGCTGGTGCGGGGCTCAACCAGACAAACAGAGTTATCGCAGGTACCAAGCGTATTCTACTTCGCTGTTGGTGTGAATTTTTAGCCGCGGCGTAACCGTGAAGCATTTGCATTTCTAAATGTCTTCATTTTTTTTACAAGATCACTCAAAGAACACGAGAACGTGTCTAAAACATTGCGGTCAGACCAAGCGTCAACAAGATGTCAGCTACCATGCAGCGTCCGCGTTACGCTAATAATGCCTATGCGTATACCAGCATACAGAACACTCTAAAAGTTTTTACTAAAAAATGAGATAAACCCACGCACAGCCCATTATACCCACAGTGGTCACAGTGGCGACATACGAGGCGCCCTAACGGCGGCATCAGCGCAACACCCCCTTGTGAGACTTCATTAAACTACGACGTGTAAGAAACGTTTTTATTGCGTCTCCCTTTTCGCAGAGGGGAAGGAAATCCGTTATACATTAACTGCCACCGCCAACGCCTTTGCATCAACAGATAAGTAGAACATGACCGTTGAAACTGTTTTGTGCGCTAGGTGATGCCAGCGTCACTAGACGGCGCCACCACCGCTGCTGCACACTTCTGCGTCTCCACTATTTCTGTATTACGTAAACTGTAGTACGTTTTACGGACAGGCTGAAACTCCATGGACGTGTGCTATACTTTCGTAGTTTACGAAGATGGCAAGATGGACAATGGCAGAACGCACTTGTTCGACATCTGCTCTGCTATGCAATCGCAGTTACACGAATATTCGCGTCAACACGCTAGCAATTCTACATGCGCGTGAAGAGAAAGACAAGGGAATTTATGTGCTGCATTTGAGGACAGGGAAACTTTTTTTTTTTTCCCTCGGCAAACTCGACAGCGAAGAGCAACGGGGCCGGAAGTTGCCATGGGGCTCGAAGGCCATACACAGTTTCCTACAAAAATTACTAGGGGGAAGTCTGGCGCTAGCGTCCGCGGTAGCTGCAAGCATGCCGGTTCAGTCCAACCGTTTTGAGATTACTATACTTTCAGTCAACATCGCAATGACGGGCAGTATGTATTAATTTGGCTAAACTTCATCCTTCTGGCTTCAAACGCCTGTGAATTAGCAAATTGATAGTTTCCAACAAAATACCGCGTTATAAATGCAACAATTCGCAGTAATTAAGCGTGTGAGCAGGAAGTGCCTCTCTGTGTTAAGAAAACTACGAGTAGTTGGTAATTAAGAAAGATAATGCGTAATAGATAACGTCACACGAAAGTCTGAAGCCACAAGCACCAAGACTAGACGGATCTACGTACTAACCATAATTTCCACGGTAACTGAGCAATCGCCAGCGCCATAGTTCCATCCAGTAATTTTTGTAGGAAACTATGTCACAGGCAACACATTTGCCAGGGCGTGCGAAGAATGCGTCTACGGACCAAATCGCCAGCCCGTGACACAGTGTTGTTGTCTTTGTTTACAAATAAGACATCGCGGGAAGAACAACAGACGCCGCCAAGCCGCAAATAAGGGCGTTGTCGGCGCTGGTTATGCCCCGTGACACAGAGTGACAACGTGGAATCCCTCAGTAGAGTGCGCAATAACACTGAAAGTCATAAAAGTGAAGGGAAGTGACGATACACGTGGAGAGCAAAAAACTGCAGGGATATGGAAGCATTTTGTGGCAATACAAGCATCATGCATCATGCAAATACAAGCATCATGCTTGTATTTCTAGAAATAATGGGTGGCAAAACTTTAATCGATTTGCGTGATTACAGTCCCTCACACATTTATATATATACATGGTGTCCCGACTATCATGCACCAAGATCTAAAAATATGCAAATGCCACATGGCTGAACAGAACCAAATGAATGTTTTTGCCATCGCTTGGAGATACACAGATGATTCTTTCATTCCGCCTAATTAAATAATTAGTCCTAATTATTTAAATAACTTCTCAAATATTACAATTAGACGAAAAGTGTCAATGAGAAAATTGTTGAGCACCACGATGAACTACCGATACAGCTTTCTGTTGCTCAATACGTGCTACGTAAAAGTGTTTTTCCGAACGTGAAAGAAGCCCGCGAATACACGCGAAGTGCCTCGAGTGGCAAGTCGCGAATCGAGAATCCTGCCGAAATGCGATGGACAAGCCATCTGCTTACCCGCCGTGGTTGCTCAGTGGCTATGGTGTTGGGCTGCTGAGCACGAGGTCGCGGGATCGAATCCCGGCCACGGCGGCCGCATTTCGATGGGGGCGAAATGCGAAAACACCCGTGTACTTAGATTTAGGTGCACGCAAAAGAACCCCAGGTGGTCCAAATTTCCGGAGTCCCCCACTACGGCGTGCCTCATAATCAGAGCTGGTTTTGGCACGTAAAAACCCCATAATTTAATTTTTTAAATTAAGCCATATGCTTACTCGAAATGTAGCTGCTGTATCAACACTGGCAAGCCCGTTGCGCGCGATGCAGTGAAAGCATCTCCTAAATGGCGGAGCGGAATCCGACACGTGCCCAAGCAAGAAAACCTGTTATGGAAACCGCGGGCTGAGCGAGGCTGTTGCTGACTTGCGCGAAACGTCACAGAGCTGACACGAAAGGACGGTTAAAAGGCGAGAAGCACGAGGGCCCAGCTCACGGGCAAGCATGGCACAAGGTTTTTCTCAGGACGCCCCCGAAAAAAGAAAAAAAAAGTGCCAACGACGACGCGCCACCGAGCCTCGTACGAACCAAGGCGCCGCGCTGCGTACACATGTTGGCAGAAAAACGAGCGTGTTCCATGCGAGAGAAAAAACGGCGAGGAAATGGAATGAAATGAGCCGCGTTCATTTTTGAGCGCTTTCTATTATTCCGCGCCGTTACGTTCCGGTTCGCACGCGCACAAAGCATGCGCGGGGGTTTTGTTGAGGCATGTCCCAGCGCGCTACTTACTTTAAAGGGTAACAAAAAAACATTTATGAGATTTCTAGATTAGAGAGACCGAGGTTCCGCTTGCGTGCGCCAAGCCCCCTAAGGGTGCCAGCAAAGTAATCTTCGGGTCCTTGGGTACGCCAAGCCGCTTGCGTCATCTCATCTAAAGCACTGTATATTAAGCCTGTTTCAGTCCCTCGGCGGAAAAAAAAAAAATGTTGACTGCTAGCGGAGAAAAGGGCAAATTTCGTCAGCGTGACTCCACGCATTTCGTCAGTGTCACGCCGGGTTGACATGAACGAACACAACGCGGCGTTAAGCATTACCGTCGTGAAGGCGACATTATCAAAAAGAAGGAAATAAAGGTTGTAAAATGGACGCAAGTCAGCAGCGGAGACGTTTTTCTTTCTTTCTTTTTTTTTTGCGGACCAAGAAGGTACTCGCCCACGCGCCCCCTCTCCCTCTCGTACGTAAGGACCGAATCAAAATGATGTGCGCCATAACCCCGCACCGTCAACACGTTGCTCCGCAAGAAAAAAAAAAAAATAAGAAAAAACCAGGATGGAAAAGAAGAGGAGGAAATATCAAACTCAACTACGTCAAATCGAGCAAGCGTAATGATACAGCAGCGATGGTGCAGTCCCCTGGGTCGGCCATCCAAGAAACATACTTGGAGACTCAAAAGGCCCCAAAATCCTTACATCCTCGCCCTTTGATCAACGTGTGGTCATATTACCATACAGGGTGTCACCGCACCTAAAGGGAGACAAACGTGTTAAGCAAGTCAGCAAGTCTCTATTACTGGGCCACAGCTGCGCACACACGCAACGCTTTGCTCGAGGAGTGAGGAAAGCCGTTAAACGGTAGTAATGATAACGAGCACGAGCGAACACCATTCAGGAGCGGGTGGCACGATACAAGCATTGCACGCCGCCGGGTCGAGCGCGCGTCGAGGAGGGGGGCGTTGGTAGCAGCCCCCGTTCTCTCGACGGGGACTGCTACCAACGTTACTACACTAGCTTGTCTAGTAGCGTTGGCTACTACTGGAGGACAACCGACGATTCCGATCTCGTCGTGCCTGTCTTATCTCGTGGAAGCGATTCGAAGATACACGTGCGCCCAAGGCGGGGGGGGGGGGGGGGGGGGGCGAAGTAGCGTTCGACAATGTGGCGACAGGAACCTGAGGGTCCCCTGAAAATCTGGCGACATGAACCTGAGGTCCCCACTGAAATGGACTAGAAGTAGAGTGTACTAGATTGCCAGTTCTAGTACACTCTACTAGAAGCAACTCTGGCGCAGCGACCGTTCACATATACCACGGGAATGACGGGTGGTACACGAATTTGTCTAATTTTCGTGCTTGTGGCTTGTGACGTTCTTGTTAAATAACTCCTCGCACTTCATCTGTTTTTGTTCATTTAATATATAGGTTGCGCGCAAGTCCAGAGTCCAGCGACCGGTTCCTTTAAGTACAGCCAATGCATTGATACAGCTAACAGATCCCGTACGCGATGCCTTTGGGAGCGCCTTTCGGAGCTATACGTGCCGGAAGCTAGCGCAAGAATTGAAGACATAAAAGTAGGCTGATGATGATGATGACGCGCCCAAGGCGATTGCAAGAGTCGGAAATACGCCATAGCTGCCATGTTTTTGACACCACTTATTTGCCTAATATTTCAAGACACCATCTTTTAATAAAGACCGCGCACATAAATACTTATTAAGTGTCGCATTTGTAACGCGACATTTTGTTGCATATGGTCCATTTGCGAAGTCACGAAGCCGTTCCAAGCCTGAACGTTGAAGTTTAGGCGAATCCATGGACTTCTTATAACCCTTCATTTGCATGCCGGCTGAAGCTCCGCACTGCAGCTGCCAGGGTTCCCTCGGGTAACTTTTGTAAGAAACTATGACACATACATGGCCTCCGACATCGAACGGCACACACTCGATTTCGGAGGCTACGGTATGCATGGTAAGAAGCGCGCTCTTCGGCGAAGAGGTGGAGAGGGAAAACGAAGGCGAGGAGAAGCGAAGTGGTGCATTTAGAACGAAGAGCAGCTCCGCCGCACACTTTAGCCGCACAGCTATAGTTTTCCCTGGTCGCGCGGCTTAAAACACTGCGGAATAGAGGTCAGGAGCCATAAATACACACCTAGACCTACTCCCCCCCTCGAGAGCGGGATGTCCCGCATCCGAATCTATACCAGCGGCGCCCGTCCCTCCCCGCATCAGGCGTAAAGGGCAAAGTAAACGTGCCTGGCTGAACACAGTGAGCTCACGCGTGCACGGTGTAGCAAAAAGCAACGGGTAAAGTCAGTCGGGTCAGCAACGCAAACCAAAAAGAAAGAGGCGCTTCCGTTGTCCGCCACTAATCCCCTCGTGAGCAACTGAAGTCAATGGATACATCACGGAAGGATTAGTAAAATACATTACCCGTAGCGTTTTCCGCACTGCACAGAACTGCGTCATACGCACAGCGTATCAGTTACGAAGCCTCTAGGTATATGTTTCGACCCCCTTTAGTTACCGGTAACGTCAAACCAGTGTTCGCGAAAGCAGAAATCCTAAATCCCCTTCTAACGTCTCTTCACAAGGAACCCGAAACCGATGGTGCGCGCGCATCCCGAATGCACTCGAAGCTTATCTTCTGCCCTTGCGGATGCTTCAAGATTTGCGCCGAACACAGTGGTGAGAAGATAAGACCTTCAGAGGTTCCGACTATACACCGTCTACGTGACATCGGCAACAAAGACGAAAATTAGCGTCCTCGCTATAGCTCCGTCGACAGCACAAAAAAAGCGGCCCACGTCGCCAACCATGGCCAGAGTCAAAGCGTTTTGAGCTACCCCTGTACTATTTCAACGCGCGTTCTTGCGCAAAGGTTCGCTATAAGCAGCGAGTCTTTCTTTCCTGCTGGCTTGTTGTTCTGAGCGCGGTACGTGGTACGCCCGGGCACGACACGTCCCTTCCATCCTACATCTTTCGCTTTCCAAGCAAAAAACAAGAAACGGGGAACACGAGCAAATACAGGGCGAGCAGCTGAGGCGAGAGAGAGAGAGAGAGAGAGGAATAATGTAGAAGTAGCGCACAGATGGAGGAAAGACTTGGGTCTTAGAAGACAATGATGAATAAAGAAGAAAAGAAGACAATGTAGAACGCTTTAGGCCATAGCGTTACCCTCCAAGAACGAAGCAAGCAAGCCTGTGCGGTGAGGAAAAGCAAAGAGGGAAAGCAAGCGGTAACTGTATTATCAAACGTTCTAATAGTTTCAGCGTACTATATAAGACGCGTTACATAAAGCAGTAAGATATTTTGCGTAGGTGGAAATGTAAAGCTCGAAAAAAAAAAAAAAGAAGAAGAAGAAAGCGCCTTTGTAATGTGCACCCGAACGCAAAGAGTATAGATAGGACGAGTAGATGAGGCTCGTGTCAAGTGCGTGCCTCAGACACATAGGCGGCTTCGATTGGAACACCGCCCCCTCAATGGAATCGCTTCCCACCTCACGATTTGCTTTATTTCTTATCTTATCCGCCATTTTTTTTTAATTTTATCGTTTTCCTGTACGGCCACGCGAAAGCTCAGTTGTAGGCCTTGATCGAAGCAGTTACGGTTGTCGCGGCAGGGGCTATACTCTTAGCAACATGCTCTTTTAAGAGACCGATGGCAAATCAGAGCTACACAAGTGAGGGCTCACGGGAAGACCTCGGAAGAGGCGCCAGAGGTCATCGAGAGCAACAACCACTTCCAAGGAATACCACAATTTCCACTGCATACAAAGGGCAACTTCAGAATAGCTGTAAGTAGTGTCCTTACTGTGACCGTCACATAAACAAACAAACAAACAAACAAACAAACAAACAAACAAACAAACAAACAAACAAACAAATAAATAAATAAATAAATAAATAAATAAATAAATAAATTCTAAGGAAGCCCGCAATGCGGAGGAAGGTTCGTGAAAGGAACAATTCCGACTGAAGCTCGTGTTTTTTCCGAGAAACTCGCGTTGGTTTCCTTTGTGGCTTCGTGCTTAAAGGACGGCTTCGTGCTTAAAGGACTACTGACACAAAAATTTTCGAGCTTGTTTTTTTTTTCTGCTGTAATAAGTAGCTAATGACCCCGTAATCACGGCGCGAAACCTCATTTGCTTCAGAGCACTACAGGTAATTATTTGGAGTCTTCTTTGCAGCGACCAGTCCAAGTTTCGGTTTCAGAGAGTACGAGATAGGAGAAGAGGGATTGTAAACAGTGAGCACGTGATCGCAAAAAAAAAAAAAAAAAAAAAAAACTGTGACGTGTTCAAGCAAGCGCGCTCGCAGGCGAGCGAGTTTCGTGTTGCTAGTTCGTCTGCTACGCCTGCACGAGCTTTGCGATGTCGTCGCCGTCCTCGTTTTCGTCATCCAGCGGCGACTATTTCCTCCAGGCGGGAGTCGCCACCGTATTAGACGCGGCCAACCACTTTTGATTCGATACACCACAGGCGAGCTGGCGATCGCTGGGAAGCGGTATAGGCCTAGCTCTCTGGCCGTCTGATCCGGGGCCGACGGCCCTTGCGATCCGTCCGCAGCTCATAACAAAGCAACTATATTCGTCAACACAATCAAAGTCTGCACATTTGTGACGCTCATAACTGACAGTACAATTAGTTTTGCCGACGGCGTTGGTAGCGATGAGAAAACACGTTAGCAAGGCGAGCCGCTTCGTAGAGACGATTGCTGCGGCGGCTGCGCTGACCGCTTGCGAGGCAAAATCACACCAACGATTAACCATATCGCACAACGTTTCATAACATGCACACTTTCGACGTCACCTTACTCTAAGAGTTATGAGCCGATTTTTGTGCCGCCGTCAGCGGCGAACGAGGCCAGCGTCTCCACCAGGTAGACAAAAAAAGAAAGCACCGGGACGACCGGAGCGGCGAGAAACTTGCTCGCCGGCTCCTCCCCGAAGGCAGCGCAAACTCGTGACGTAGCTACGGTGACGTAGCGTTTTCTTGGTTACTTACAATCCTTCCTTGATGTCAATGTCGCGAGGTGCTGCGCTTTGCGGGTGGCTGCGCGCACGTACTTTTAAAATTGATTTTAATATGTTCTAAGCTATATTCGCCGCTGATATTTTATAGAAGAGTGTGCGTGTCCACCTAAATCGATCTCACGAGTTATCTCGACTTCGAATTTTTGTGTCAGTACTCCTTTAAGTCGGGTGTACGACCACAAATTGCGACTAAAGAACGCTCGGCTATCCGCTGACTATAAAGCACTGAAGTCGTTGGTACAAGCACTTGCGGTGCTTGTTCCATAACTGTTAAGGCACGCAGGCTCCCAGTCCACAAACTTGTATCCGTCGTAAGATCCGGCGGAGAAAGACTACACTTAAAGATTATTAACTGTTCATTACTTCAGTTCGGTCCCCTAAGCTACATTCGTTGCTTTCCCTGCGCATACAAAACACGCGAGCCCACACGTTAGTTGCAAAAACTTGACCGGCAAATACGAGGCACGATTTGACTGTTCCAAGACGTTAAGAAGTCACGAGTTACCTGAACGAATCGCTATCTTCTACGGGAACCGCCCCCTCTCTGTCTCTCTCTCTCAAGAGGCGCGCTGCAGACCCAAACCGAGCGTGCTCGGCAGTCACGTTGTTGCGACAGTCGCGGCGTCACGCACACGTGCCGACCGATGCGGGGTTCTTCAGAAGAGGAAACGCGCTCGAAAACGTGTTTCCGCGACAGCGCTGAGAGAGCAAGACAGGAAAGAATGGCAGCGAGCGCTCGCAACGCCTCGATCCTGCCTGCCTCATGCAACTCGCTGAAGTTACACCGACGTCTCGCATGCATCCACGCATCTCGTTGAAAGCTATCGACGCTGAGCCTGACAAGCTCGTTTAGAAGATGGAAGGCCTCGAGTGATGGTTCTCGGCCAGGGAGCAGACGAATGGCGGTGGTTTCGCCGTTGGTACGGCTCGACAAGTTGGAGACAAAGGCAAATACTGTCGAACCTCCTCGTCTTTTCGAAGTCGCAAGCCGACACAAAAATATATTCGTTATATCCGATAATCGTTACAAGCGTGCATTCGTATGCAGGCACCGGCGAGAAACATGTCAGGTTTACTTCGCCATCACCGTGTTCGTTATACTGCGGCTATGACCGTGTTAGGAGAAAGCTTTACATCGGGCCCAGAAGCCGGCGAACCGATTAGAACGAAAATTTTTGTATTTAAGAGCGAAGGCTGACTTCTACCGGCTTTGAGAAGCGCAATCTTTCTTTATTTGGGCCCCTATAGTTTTTGCAAAAATTTGCAGACATGGGTAAGATATATATATATATATATATATATATATATATATATATATATATATATGTACCCTGAATCACTAGCTTTACAAACCCGTACCTCGGCACCGAAACCAGATACGGCAGTTCTGTAGACTGTATTTCTTAGACTGCGTGAACCGGACAAATTTGATATGCGAGTTTACAACTAACATGGAATTATTAGAATGTTTACGAGGACAATGCAATAGTTCTACTCACAAGTTTATTGGTATATATCGGAGCGATGTATATAAATACATCAATTTTATCCACTTTGGATGTCTCAATATACGCCGTTCGAACGCCTGTAGAATTTTCGCTTCGATCTTAATTTTATCCTTGAATAATCAATCTACCCGCGAAATTAACGAAAACGGAATTTTCAAAGAATAATTAGCAGGAGTGGGAATGCCCAAAGTTATTCTGTGGCAATTCTTGTAGCATATGAAATTTCATTCTGGAGCATATTAGAGCAAATTCTGATTTTAGAGAAATCTGGAGCATGCAAATTTTAATTTAGCGCATTATTACAAATAACTGGGGGTAACAGTCACAAAGCCTTGCGGTGTGCAGCATTAAAGAAGCGTTGAAGAACGGCCTAGCGGCATTTTTCATACTATTTTTGTATTAAGTGCTCGTGTAGTGGCTGGCTCTGCTCCCAACAACCAGAAAGAGTGAAGAAGCCAGGTTTAGTGAACACCCACAGTGGTTTATTCAAATACATTTTTAGGCAATTTGACAAGGCCAACTACTTTAAACCAAGATTCGCATCGTGATTGTCTTCGCTTTGCCACTCACTAGACTCGCTTGAAGCACCTAAGACATTTGGAGCCCACAATGATCGGGTGCAAGCTGCCCCTTCAATAGGCCAAAGGGAGCGACATTCCTCTTCTCATCTGTTCCGATTCTCTCCGCCACTCGCCCTATCAGTTTGCACTTTTTTTTTTTCTTTTTTTGATCGCGGCGATCGAGATGCGTAGCAATGCATCGACGCGATATCAGAATTCGAGATTACCGCTATCGTGGGGCTGTGCGTCGCGGTTAAGAGGAACTGCCATGGCGCCGGCACAAGAAAAAAAGAAGAAAAAAAAGAGGAGAGAGAGAGAGAGGGGGGGGGGAGTGGGGGGAAGCTTTCCGCGGAAACGG
This sequence comes from Dermacentor silvarum, assembly GCF_013339745.2. Lineage (NCBI taxonomy): Eukaryota > Metazoa > Arthropoda > Arachnida > Ixodida > Ixodidae > Dermacentor > Dermacentor silvarum. Next base: position 189,033,039 of record NC_051155.1, read on the forward strand.
CACCAGTGCAGCCATGTGACTCCCCCAACAGTAAGGCGCAGACAAGTGCCATACTTCTTCGCCTGCTCTCGCTTTCCGGCTCGGGCTGGCAAGAATGTCTCTATACACGCTTCGCTTTATTGATGAGGCTTAATTGGGTGTGGCTGTTCGCGCCTACTGGCGGCCAGAACACCAAAATTACTTTTACACGGGCTGCGAGACCAACGACAAACGCCAGGCACCGGGCCAGCGTTCTTTCGCTGATGCCTGTCAAAGAAAGACAAAGCTGCCACAGCAGTGCTGGCGCAGCGTGGCCCCACCTTTGGTCATTTCACCGCTTTCGGAGCGATTTCGCACAAGAGTCAAACAGATTTAGCTTTTCTTTTTAGCGTCGCTTTGAGTCGAATTAAATTGACGAATTACGTACACGTCGGGAATACCAAGAACGCCAGTAATACGGTAATCCAGAGACGTCTCAAAGAAGGGTAAGCGACACAAACTCGTAGCTCCCGCACCACATCATGGATGTCGAAAGCGAATGCTCGGGTCGCGTCCGCTTTCAATGAATAAAGAGTGGATTACATCGCATTAAGAAGGGAACCAAAGATCCAAATGTATTCGACAACTTTCTCAGCACACGCGGAAAGAAAACCGTGAGACCACGATGACGGATTAAAGCTTCGGTTATACTCGCGGATAGCTTTCTGTGGCAACGAAGGGAAAGCTATACGGGGGCGCAGTAACATGTATTACTGCGCCAAGTAAGTAGTCTCGCAGAGTTTGAAAGCGTTCTTGTGGCTTCTCGGAAGAGATAGACATTCGGCGTAACTCCCACGTGCGGCGGTTTTGCATTTGCCCTAAATGCGTAAGACAAAAGCAGAAAAAATAAACTCAAATTTAAGAGGAAGCTCGGGCCAGACTCCGATGCCGTCTATTCAAACACTTGTAAAACGCAGAAACCACCGGGCTCATTTTAATGAAATTTGTTGCGCTTGAGAGAGAAAGTTGGAAGCGGGATTTTGATTTTAGGCCGTAATTAAGAGCAATTTTCGAAAATTCTGAAGTTCGAATATATATATATATATATATATATATATATATTATATATATATTATATATATTACAATATATATATATATAGGCCGAAATTTACAAATTTGTAGCTCTGCATCCGTTGAGCATCCAAAGGGGACAAATTTGATATGAATTATCTTCCGTGAATTTGTTACTTTGTTAAGAAGGGTTTAAAAAAAAACCTTACTGACATATCAGTGGTTTATTTGAGAGCCATGTATAATACAACAATGTTGTCCGCTTTAGATGTGCTATTAGATGCAATTGACAGAATTGTGATATAGTTTTCCAATCTTGAGCTACAGAGCTGTAAACATCATAGTTTCGTGTTCTCAAGTTTTGCGATTTTCAAATGTTTTTATTAAAATTTTACAGCCTAAATCGAAAACTTGCTACCCAACAGTCACTAGATGTCGCTCTTTTAAAAATGCAACAAACCTCATCAAGTTTGGTGCTGTGGTTGACGAAAAAAAAAACGATTTCACATTTCCCACGTATTTAGATAGGAGCGCGCGAGCTAAAGCTTTCATTAGCACTCCCATGGTTTACTTTGTCTTATTTTGCTTTTGTAAACAAGACGTTTATGTATCTTCCTTTCCCAGCTTAACTAAAGGCGGCTGACAATGCGGGACTTCTTTCAGGTGCGTTCTTAGTTGCGCGCGCTCTGTCTCCGCAGCGTTCCCTTCTTTGCCGCAAAAGTTGGCCACGAGTACAGGCGCGAAATTTTAAAAAGTCGCAGTTTCACCCGAAAGGCGAAGCATCAATTGCGATAGCAACTTAGTAGAGAGTTATACGGAGTAAGGATAGTAGTTTTATCAGCTGTATAAACTTGGACATGCAGCAGCACCAGCAACGCGCAAAACTGTTGTCGACGCCGTCGCCGTTTTGCCCGCGTTCGCACGGAACGCGCGCGGCGTTGGTGCCTGTTGCCAGGGCCTCTGGGGGCGGCTCGGACGTTTTCCACGACGAGATCAGAACGGGAAACTCGTCGAGCAGCGTCGGAAGTCTTTACCACCTTCTCGCCTCGCAACGTTGTTATATAAATACGCATTTGGTGCCGCAGTTAAAAGTCGCCTCCCCTCCCTCCCTCCCTCCCTCTCGTCCCCCCGCGGCCTCTCGCGCGACGGAGCGGCGACTATTTCATCGCCGTTGACGTCATACAGAACCTCACGGCGACGGCAGAAATCCTCTTTGAGTGTTCATATAATTGCTACCGCAATAAAAGTACGGAGTTCGGCTCCATTTTTATCCGCCGGTGATCACTGATCAACCTATCATCACTAAACGCTAATAAAACCACGAAAGAATATTTTGTCAGTTTTAAGCGAATGTAATTAACTCGCTGTTGTTCCTTGAAACGGCATTAAGCATTCTATGACCGCCAAGTCCATAGCGCGCGCACGGTATATCAAGACGATTTTATCGAGTAAGTTCCAAGACATGTGCTCTATCTAATAATGCACGGATTAGCGTGGCGTCATATGTCCCTCGCACCTCTCCGCTCTTGCGACGCACTCAGACGCGTTATGTGAGGACGGCGAGAGATGGGAAGATCGCTTCCAGCACAGAGCGCACATAACAACGAGGGATCGAGCTCGAGCAGAGGGAAGGGGGACTTTGATGCGCGGAATTAACGCAGCTGGAGCAAACCGCTGCGCTCGCGTGCGGCATGCCCGACGCGCACGAACCGCGGAGGCGGCCGACCGAATGCGCCGCAACGTGCCGGCGTAAGTAGCTGCGCGCGCCTTACATAAAAAGCAGGCGAAGCGAGAGCCGTGAATGGCGGTGGTTAGAAAGGATGAGCGACAGCGTTCTCCTTCCTTAAACCGTTCGCCACAGCGTTTTTCCCTCCTGTAAACTGCTGTCACCAACAGTCGGCAGACCAAAATCGGTGTCGTGTCGGCCTAGTGTGAATGAGCCTTAAATGGTATACCAACAGACGCACGCAATTGCACCAGGACAAGTTCTCGACACGCTCTTATTTGTTGGCATACGTCTAGTCACGCTAACAACAGCATTGGAGTATACATAGCTTCCAACGGCTACAACAAGCCGGAGTAACCGTCGTTCCGACGCGACGTCAGATAAACGGGACGACTATGACGCAAACGGGCTCCCCCACTAATAGAAAGTAAAACAAAGCAAAGATAAACTCCCGAAATAGCGAAAATGTCACTCTATAACGAGGGCAAGAGCTCCGCCAGCACGCTGTAAAACGGCATGCTGAAACAACGGCGTGCGCCTAAGAATGCAATGGCGGCGAGGGAATGGGCGGAAAAGAAACGCCTTGCGTCGTGGATGCACGACAGACGTCCCCGATGCCACGACGGGAGCTGGCGTACGCCGCTAGTTGCTCAACCGAATACGAGGACGTCTCACACGGCTACCCATCCCTAATGTAACACTAGCACGTTTACCCGACCGCCCGACACGGCATGGCATAGATATTACTGCTCTCCAAGCATACACGGTTCCGATAGTAACTTCACGTTATTCATCCATTTATCTGTGCCACGAGTAGGCGACAGGACTAAATTTCCCTCCGATGCGTACGTACTCATAAGGCTTTCATATATATATATATATATATATATATATATATATATATATATATATATATATATATAGAGAGAGAGAGAGAGAGAGAAATGATTGAGTAATAAATAAGCAAGCAAGTGAGTATGTATGTAAACAGGTAAGTTAAATATAAGTAAAGTGAGTTCTTGTTGGAAGCGCACTTTATTTGACTGAGCTTACAGTACGCTCTTGTTCCCTATTATTATTATTTTATTATTATTATTATTATTATTATTATTATTATTATTATTATTCCTCCTTGCTGAGGTGACCGGGTATGTGGTGCTTATAAGATAGTTATGTTGTCCATATGTGTCGCGACAACCGGCAAACAGCCATGTTTTTCGCCAGTGTCCGTGAAACATTGAGCCAAGGGGGGAGTGGGGGGGTCCACGGCTAAAAGGTTCGCTTTGGTACTGCAACGTGTAGCTATAGGGTCAGCCACGAAAAAAAAGTTTTCAATTTCGAATGCGAATCCAATTAGTGTTCGCCCTCGGAATCGCGCTTGATCCTCCATTTGATATTCAATATTTGTCAAATATTTGCCTTCCCGTCGAATATATGGCAATAAGCATGATTATTGGAGCCCATTACTATAGGCTCCAGTAGGTAGAAAGAGCTGGCCGTTTCAAATGACATCTGTTAACCCAGTTCAAACCTATGCATTCCTGCAACCGCCGTTCCGAACAATGGTTCAAAAGCCATTATCAATGCATAGAAAAATACCCGTTTCTGAACTAAAGTGTAAAGCAGTTTGTTTCGTTCTTCGTATTTTATCCATAAGGTATCTTGCAAATCATCTAATCAACCTTATAGCGCTGCTCGCAGATGTGTTACGATAGCTTATGCGAAATATTCTTTCTTTATCCTCGAGTTCACATGGTTCAAGGCTTCCTTTTATTTGTAATCAGTAATGGTAAAATATTATGTTCAATCTCATACTTGAAGCGTTCACTTCCTCCTCCCCCCCCCCCCTCAAATCTGTCCATACCATTCGTATACTCGAACTAACACACTGTAATTATATAAGCGTGGTCAAAGATACCGTAAAGATACCGTAATGACTCGCTAATGCAGTCGTCAAAAGTTCATGAACAGTGGGATCTAAGAAAGTCGTTGAATTTCCGAGCAGTTTATGACCGTAGCCAGTCGTTCGCCTATACCATTAATAAAGGCTGAGAATCCGAACACCAGGCTGCGGAAATGTTCAGCCTTCTCGCATGTCCTGACGTCGGGTAATTTTTTTTTTTTTTTTTTTACGCCGACTGTACGTAGCGGTAAGCAACAAATGAGAGTAAACAAATACAAAAGAACAGATGACAGGTGACAGGTAGCGTATTTATTAGAAAGTGAAAGTTCGTGCCCTTAGTGTGTATACTTTATTACTATATAGCACCAACGCAGGTTCTCTTAAAGAGATCAAGATCGCGTCACAATGTTTTATCATTCCAGCCGGAACGTCCAGCTACGCAACACGTAAATCCCTCGACCAACTGAATTCTTATTGCACCCACAGAAACTTGGCAACGGTTCCCGTGCGACTGGGCCCACGGGGATCGCGGTCCGACTGCACAAACGAAAGCGCAGCTATTACAGAAAGGCGCGCGACGCCGCCTGCATCAGAGGTGTGGCGCGGCCCACGCCTGAGCGAAAGCCAAGGAAACCGGAACAGCTTTGTGCCCACATTCAGAGACATAATCCGAAGCGAAACACAATTACGAAGGCCAAGTGAAGCTCTGGGAACTTTGTGTTCACGCCGAGAGAATATCAGGCAAAAAGTTACACAAAGCGTAATTTAAACATTTCGACGTCGATAAAGGACACTGCGCAATCTAACCCATCTCCAGATGCAGCCTGTTACGCTTTCGATACATCACGAAACATGACACAAACGCTTAAATTATAATAAGCTCAGAAATTTCTCCGCTGCGTCTTGCGCTTTGTTATACTATGTTTACTGGCTACTACTTATTACCATTACTACCGCGTTACGAATATATCTCATGTACCATTTTCGTCGGCACCCTTAAACAGTACTTCTGTACACTAAGTACACTAAGTATTTACAGTATGTACTCTTACCTAAGCCGATGAATACTCTCTCTGAAACATCGAATACGAAACTATGGCGCCTGCCTGAATTAGTGCCCGGTTTCGCCAAAAGCGTCGCGCCATCTGAAAGACAGAGTTCACGAAAAGCATATAACGATGAGTGATTGTATGGCGACGACGTGATGATTTATGGCACGAGGAGAGTTGACTGATCGGTGTATGCCACTGGGTTTAACGCACCAATGCAACCATGAGTGTGTGTGTGTGTGTGTGGGGGGGGGGGGTCTATGTGAGAGACGCCGTAGCCGCGTAGCGGTGGGCCCCGAGTTAATTTTGACTAGCTGGGGATATTTAAACGCGCACACGTATACACCAGCGTTCTTTTCCTTACTTCTTTTTTCGCGCCCCCATCGGAATGCGGCCTTGACCCGGCCGGGGTTCAAACCCATGGCCTCGCGTTAAACAGCGGCAGAACGCCATACAGCCGCTGAGCTACAGCGGTGGGCAAGGGAGATTTTCACGCCATGCAACCGCGCGCTTCTTGAAGTGGAAATGAAGTGACTGACTCCTCGAATTATTTACGACTGGTGCAGCAAGACAATGCTCATTTTGCAACTGTTGACACTTCGTCCAATTTCCGGCTTACACCATCAATCGAGGCCGGTCTAGTAGTGGTAGTTATTAACAAATCTACGAAAAGGAAAGGAAGGAAATTACTACCGCCCAACAGCTACTGTCTAGCCCAGTCTGTTGCCACCTGAAAACGGCGGCAAGCAAAGAAAGGGGGGTGAACAAAAAAATTGGAGGACGCCTAAGCTTCGCCTTCAAGAGTGGAACGCGATAGCGTTATCGGACCCCGTTTGCATCGCATTTTTCTTTGAGTGGGCTTCACTGCAACATAACGAGGGAAAGCTAGCTTACAAAGACCAAGCTTACACCGATCCCCTCAAAGTCAACTCACTTTTAAGCGGAAATGCATTGCTGGGAAGACGCTTTTCCAGGGGCAATATAAGTCGTCTTATATTAAAATGTGAAGGCCCTAGGATCTTTTTTTATTGTTTTATTATTTGCTTGCTATTGCCCCGACGCGCGCGCGTGTCCAAAACGCATTAGGCAGGCCCAAGGAGCTTGGCCAATACCAATTTGACCTGCCGAGGATGCGAGCGCCATCTGGATATGATTTTCGCAAGTAGCCTACCCGAGCGCGCCGCTGTTGGTATGGTAGAAATGCTGGAAAAATGGGTTTGTGTATGAGGTTCCTCGTAACAAAATTACGTTTTCTGGTACATTCAAATTACAGTCCATCGCCACCGTGTTAGCAGGTTGCGGCTAAGTCGTACTTCACCATTTTTTCTGCCGGATTTCACTGTGAGAAATTCAATTTTTGTTCACTAACACCTTGCGCCACGCGGAGGGCCCGTGCGGTCGGGGTGGTTCGGGATGATTTTCTCCGCCACGGACGCCAACACGGACGCCGGATTTTCTGCGACACGGGGCCCTTAACGTTATCGCGTTAAAACCGGAGTGCTCGTACCGGTGCGGTCCTATCCCATTACGTTTACTTTATGCGCAGTACAACTTCATGCCGGCGCCTGGAATCTGACCAACGCAGAAAGAAGAACAGAAGAGAGAGCCGTCAAGCCGCCTCCGTGGCCTTTACAGGCAGGCTTAACCGCGAAGGCCTTTCGGGTATCGATCCGTGAACGGCGCCGCGCCGTGTCGCACAACCCTACGCGAGCGAAAGAAGCAAAACGCAGCTGCTGCCGCTCGAAATAGCACGCGCGCGTTGCTCGGCAGCCGCAGGTTCTCTTCATGGTTGCGGAGAGAAAGCCTCGCTGCCCGAAATGCCTTCCAGGGAAGGAGGGGCGTGGCGTGCCGAAAAAAAAATGTTGCAGAGGGAAAGTGACGATGCACTGACGCGAAAAGACCCAATCGGCTAACTATTCGTCATGCGCGACACCGACAGATGAAGATAAACAGAATAAATCAGACGAAAAAAAAAAAAAGAAAAATCCGAGGGCACTTAAGCAATTCTTGAGTTTTAAAGGTGAAAACATTGATGTCCAATTGAACGCCGTTGAGCGGTCCTTCGAGTTATGAACTCCTCCAGGGCAAGCGAGCGCGTTGAGACGCTTGGCAAATAACATTATGTCATAAATCAGAGTGCACAGACCTGCAATCCAGGAGGCACTGTATTTCTGTGTGCATTGAATAAATGCAATAAAGAAAGAAAAGGTACTGGTTTAGCCCAGTGGGCAATTCATTCGGCTTCTGAGCGTGGGGTCGTAGGTCACTACCGTCAACGTGTTTCCTTTCAAAATTAGTTTTTTTTATAAACATTGATTTCTTTATAGCGATTACCGCGGCGAAGTTAGAACACAGCTTGCGCGGACAAGGAACGCGCGGTAACACAGGCTTCCGAGAGCGAGGGTGACGTGGCGTCTCGGCGATGCCCTCACGCAACACCTGGCGCGCTATGACTCGTTCCCTTTCGCCCGCTCTGCTCTCTCGAGGCGCGCACGTGACGCGGCGTCGCAGCCAATGGGAATTTAGGTGCCGTTTCGCTGCTCCAGACGACAGACATTCTCGCTCAATGAGCCACACGATGCTCTTGCATGAAAAAAAAAAAAAAAGGTGGATGACATCTCAGCTGAAACCACTTGACCCTTCAATCCAGTGCTTTACCCATATTGTAGAGCTTATAAAAATGTCCACAAAACACACATTCCGTATTATCGAAGCTCTGCCATCACATATCAGGTTCTCTCAGACGCGGTTTTTAAGTAGTTTAAACTTTCCTCACAAGTTTTCCATTATACCGTTCAACTGAATTCATACGTGGCGAACGGAAATGCGTATGTTTCGAACTATTCGGAATTCACAGCTACAAATTGACTTTATTGTATGCTGCTTAAATGCCCGTACGTGTTCAACTGCTTACATATACCAACGTGTATGTGTACAAGCCGATTGTTACAGGGCACACATGTCAGGCTTTCTGGATTTGAGCTTGGAATTTAACTCTTAGAGCTTGAATGAAATACTTGGTTTGATGAGATGAAATTGGGAAGCATAATAATGGAGTGCGCCGGCACAGCAAAGGGGTTATTACAGATCACGGGGAGGGGCCTTCGCCCTGCGCTGGACATACGCTGTTGCTTCTGATGATGAATGCGCACTGCCTACGGTTCTCTGTGTTAAAGAGGGGCGAGCTCGAAACCCCTAAGACATACACCGTTTTTCACGTTAAATTATGTCATCATCGTTTACGGTCGTCCACCACGCTGTGAGAGCACGGCTCAGTTGTGCTTATAAATGCAAAATTATTTCAAAGGGAACCCTAAAATCCTTACTGCGGACATCGTGTATACATCTACATCTACATCGTGTCGGTGTCCCCACGAAAAATATTCATGGTACAACATAATGCACCCGATACCCGAGTTACATGGCTTACATGGCGACTTACTTCTACACCAATCCACGGAAATGAGTAGCCTGCGCTACTTCCGACAGGACGAAAACAAGCTCCGCCTCCTTAAATCAGGCGCGAATGACCGCTTCGATTAAGCCTATAAATCCTTGCGGCGTAACTGTTGCTAGGAGAATCCGAGTGCCACGCCCTTTCCTACACCATAAGAAAACCGCTCCCATTTAGAAAGGCCCCGCAATGGCGACTTGTTTCAGCCACACCCGAACATGTGCGCATGAATTAACGACATCTACGGAATCCCAAGCGTCCCAGGAAGAGACAAAATATTCACAAGCATGATTCGACGGAACCATACGAGCGTTGTCTTCCAGGTGGGCAGAGGGCGTGAACAACTTTTACAACAGTGCGCACAAACCGCACGCCCCGGTGCAAAGATCGACATATGCTTGTTCGAACAGGCAGGTTTTCTTTGGACACAAGGTGTCTAAACAAATGTGTGTATTTGTGGTCGTGCGCACGTCTGTCGACGGTAGTTGGGATATGACAACTCCTGTTCGCTATAAAGAGATTTAATGTCCTCCATTTTAATGATCGAAGACGGAACTACGGCTGCACTTTCGTAAGCATAGCACCGACCGACGGATGGCTCGCAGCCTTCGCAGCTAGTTTCGAAAATGCGTAGCAACGCACCAAAAGAAAAGGAGGGGGAACTTCCCGCATAGGCGGTCGCTGCCTGCGGTGCAAGACAAACTGCGGGAAAAAAAAAAAAAAAAAATCCACGGCGGCTTCCGTGCGGCTGCACGCGGCGTGAAGGTTTCAGCTGGCCTCGACTAATCACAATACTTCACTATCAATCTCTCCTGAGAGGGCCGAGACGGGCGATGGCTGGGGTAGAGAGAGGAGAGAGAAATGAAAGAAACCTGAAGCAACGCGATTATGGAATCCCTTGCCTTCTACACGTCAAGAACACAAGCCAGAAGGGCGAGTTAAAAAGAGGCAGGGAGGGGGCGAGAGGAGGATAAGGGTTACGTCACTTCCCTCGATGCGGGACAAACGTCACGGCGCGCTAACGGCGATGCGCTGAGCACTTTTTCCGCTACCCTCCTCCTCCCTACTGCAGAAACGATAGTTGGAGGATACCTCTCATCCTCGTGCATCAATCTAAAGCAGTGAGCGCCCGTCGATACAGGGCGGGGAGGGGGGGGGGATACACAGATCCATTTCCCGTCATCCTTGACGAGCCTTGGCCGAATCATGCGCGCTCCTCTGGCAACATGTCCCTCTCTGTGCACGAAACTTCGTCAGAATTAGTGTGAAGAAGTTTTATTTCATCACGGGGTATGTCATCCTTACGTGGGGAGAGGCACGCCATGAAGGCAGGCACTATCACGAGAGGTTTCACGGATCACTTCAGGCACCGTGCTCAGGCCGAGATATAAACAACGGCACAAACAGTCCTCACTGCACGATTAAACGGCACAACGATAACGCACTATACTACTAACCAGGCCAACGAGGCACGCGTTGACTTGTTACTGCCCGAGTGAACGGGATTACCGCTGGGTTCAAAGCCATGCACGAATAGTTACGAAATATGGCCGCAGGAACAGCAACGCCGCCAAAAAGAAGCGAGAGCCGCCGGCTTGTCTCGTCAAAAAGGCGAGCGGAACGTCTTCGGCGCACGGGTCAGTTCCTCCAAGGCGCGACGAAGGGTAAGGAGTGGGGGAGGGGAGATATGTATAGAAACAGAAGGCCCGCCACAGCGCCGCGTGCGGCAACCGCCACCCACTTCTTTCATTCGCCCTGGTCGCCAGAGAGAAAGAAAGCGGTGTGGCGCGCTCGGCGGAAGTAAGTCCGACGCGAGAATTCATGCAGCAACGGGTGTAAATGAAAAGAGCGCGCGCCGCAAAGGAGAGAGAAAGGAGAATCACTAGTAGTAATCCAATCTGTCGCCAATGGTCTCTCGAGCGCAGCGCCACCACCGTAAAGAGGAAGGCGGTTCGATACATAAACAAACAGCGCGGAGGGAAAGACAATGAAAAAAAAAAAAAAAAGAAAATAACGCAAAGCAGGCGAAGGCGTGATGTCGCCGTCGGCCGCCAGTCGTGGTACCACCCCTCCCGCTGCCACAAGAACCGGGCCTCCCCTCTCCACCCCCCAACGGACGGCCGACGACGTCACCACGCCAGGAGCGCGGCGGACGGCCAACCGAGCGCTCAACCGTGCAACCCGAACGAGGCTCCACACTGGAGCCGCGTCCGGTGCCCGTATCCGAAACAAAATGTCGGCTATCACGCCGCCTGGCAGCCGACTGGCTGTCTACAGGCGCCGCGGCGGTACCTCTTTTCCCGCGACGCTGACGGCATATCCACGTGAATCACCGGCGAACATAATATCCAGGCGCCAGTGGGCGCAGCGTAATCCTGCTGTTGGTGACGAGGCCAAAGGCGTTGCGTGCGGACCAACTGATGGCCGTAAACTAAAACCCACCAGAAACAGAATCAAAGAAAGAAAGACTGCCACTTCATAACACACAGCAGCGGCCACAGCTGTCACTACTCTGCACACACACACTGGAAGCGACGACGGTGCGCACCTTTGGAAAGCGCAGAGCGGCGCAAGAAACATGGGCGCAGGATCGCTGGGTGTCGGTGCGCCGGCAGTCGCCACGACCGACGAACATCCACACCAGGGTCGCCGCTGTTGCGCCGATATCCTTGAGGGGTCCGGTGTTGCCGCGACCGACTCACGCGGACGAGGAGGGCATCCCAGCCGAGGAGGACACCACGCCACAGTCAAGGCTAGCCCGACAAACGGTGTGACAGGGCGCGGACGCACTCGCTCCCGAACAGTCGACCACGACACATTCTGTTTCGAAGCCCGCGAGATAAATGCACTCGTTGCCGGCTGGAGGAAGCGAGCAAATAGAGCACGGGAGCTGAAGAACCGAAGGCGATCGGCGGCGCTGGGCGGCGCGAAGAGCGCCGGGGCGGAAGGTCAGTTCTTGACAGAGAGAGCGCAAAATGGCGCTGCTAGCGTGGTCGTCGTCGCGAGAGGCACACCGCCGAGCCGGCGCGCACAACAGCCGCGGCGGGGAGATCAGCGGCGCCGGCGACACAACCGGAGGGGGGGGGGGGGGGGGGGAGCAGCAGCACACGGGCCAGGCCAGCCCACAGACAGCCACCTCAGCGGCGAGAACGTAGTACGACGCGGCGGCGTTCCTCTCCCCGCCGAAAAACGCAGGCGGCGGGGGGCACAAACACGCCAGGCGCACGCGTGCCCACACGCACACACACACGCCGAGAGGCCAGGCCGAGCAGCGAGCGAGTCGCTGCTGCTGCTAACTACCGGCAGAGCAGCCGAGAGAGCCGATTTCCCCGCGCAGCTGAAGGAGAGGTCGCCGCTTGAGTTCGTGTCTGTCTGTGCGCGCGGCGCTACGCGTACGCGCGAGAATGAGCCAACCGAAGAAGGAGCGAACGAAGGAACGACGCAACGCACAGAGAGCCCCCCCCCTACGCTGTCCGCCGAACGAGCAGTGCCGCCGCCGGCCAAGATAGAGAGAAGGAGACAGCAGCCCTTCCCTCCTCCAACGGCGCGCTCGAATAAAGACGACCCCCGGCAGAACGGTTTTTTTTTTTTTTTGTTCTTTTTTCCCTAAGGAGCGAACGAAGTCGTACGCAGGAAGGATTGTGGACGAAGTCGATGGGACGGCCCCGCCGATGACTGCTCGAGACAGCGAGGGATGCTGCTTGGATGGAGGGATAACTGCAGAAGGAGAGGCAGAGATGAAAAAGAAGAAAAATACTGAGCGCCCCAGCAACAAAGGAACGCAAACGCGCGTGCGATACGGGCACCATGCGAAGAAAAAGTAGTCCCCTTCCGCTGCGAGCATTCGCGGCAGCACAGCGACATACAAGAGCGCAAGCCGCACCACCGACAGAGAGACCCCGGGCAGAGAGCAAGGAGTGAACGAACGAATCAGGACGAAACGCGCGACGAGAAGAGGGAGAGGAGGCGCCCCGAGGTACAGGAGCGGGGCGGTGTGCATGAAACGATGGAAGAAGACGAAGTAGTTAAAAAAAAAAAAAAAACCTGGGCACGCCAGGGACCGGGAATGAAGCGAACGCGTCAGAAAGGAAATCAGGAAAAGGTAGGACGAGACGCGCACACACGCATGCTTTGCGAGGAGAATCGAAAAAAAAAAAAAAAAGAAAGAGCGAGAAAAGGCAAGGAGGAGGAAATCGTCGCAGCTTGCACAAACCGCACGCGATGTCTCCCAGGGCGTTGGGCTGCGCCAGTGTGCACTCACTTCCCTTCTCGGTGCAGCAGCCAGCCATTCGACCTACGTTTATCCCATGGCCCGAAAAGGCCGGCGGTTCAAGAACCGAGGTGAGGCAGGCCTCCAAAGGTTTCCATGCGAAAGTCAGCAGCAGGCGCCTTGCGCATGCGCCGCCCGATTTCGTACAGCGACAAGCGAATCGTCGCTGCGCTGCATAACTGCCGCAATATTTCGCACAAGGTTATAGCCCCCCCCCCCCCCAAAAAAAAAGGAAGAATAAGAGCGAGAGATCCAAGTGCTCAGTAGTTTGACGGTATATTAGGCCAGTCGCCGTAGAAGAATCGGTCGTCGAAAATGACCGGAAGCTAACGGGTCGATAGTATTCAGCGGACATCTGCGTGTTCTAGGCTAAGGCAGTATTAAGTTTGCTCACTGCGCCTCCTGCGAAGGTTGTTCGCTACGGGAAAAATTGCAACTTGCACAGCGAGCGGGCTCCTTCGCGCACGTCAGGACGAGCGGCCACAGAAGCGAGCACGAGGAAATGCAAGCCGACGCATAAGTGTCATGCATCTTGGCTTCCCGTCTCGACGATAAGTAGAACAAAGAGACGTCGCTGCTCTCTCCCGGTCAGTCTTGCCGGCCTCAGATGCCTCTACGCAGACGTACGTCGCAGTTGTCTTCGGCAGTACTCCAGGGAGTTTTAAAAAGTAAAGCAGCATAATGCCGAGAGCGAGATATGTCAGGGAAACTGAAGCAAAACCGCGCCAAGTTATCCCCGAGTAAAGAGAGTCTCGCAACGAGATCGTAATACAATGCAATTGGCGTAACGCAGCGGCAACCGCCAGTGCAGAACAATAATCGCACAGACATAAAAAAAAAAAAAAAAAAAAGAAGTCGGCGCAATGGCGCCGGCTTGCCGCTCGCCAAGCCTCGATCAGTAGGGCCGGCCGATCCCTCCCCGCGCTGCCAAACGCAGCGCACGGCTCGCTCGCTGTGCTGCAGTCGTCGGAAGTGCGGGGTGGGGGGTGAGGCCTCCCGGATTTGCGCGCAAGGCGCCGCCGCGCTTCGATTCGTCGGGCCGCCATTGCCGTCTTTGCACGCGGTCCCCCTTCTCAACCCACCCCCTCCGTGCATCTTTGGTTGAAAAACATGCAGCACTAGCGATGCGCGACAAGATATGAAAAAAAAAAAAAGTTAATGTGTACGAATGTTTGTGCATTCACTAAAATGCAAACGAAGAACGCGCCCAGCAAACATCAAGAAGTCGCGAGCTTGGAAGGGTGGCTCGAACCTTTATTTTTTCTTGTCATCGTACATGAAACCAAATGGAAAGTCAAATTCAAACCCATAGGCCTACACTTAAACGCGCACAGGCTCGCGCACGGAACGTAGCAATGCAGGGGGATCGCCCTCCACGGCGGCAGTGTTCGTTTCTTTCGCTTCCTCGACAGCGAGAGGCGGCGGGATGCCGCTGCCTGCTGCAGCTACAACCGCTGCCGCCGCAGCGCCATATTCGTCGTCGCACGCCGTACGGGCGAGGCAGGCCCCCCGACGAAGGCACGTCTGTCCACGGCCTCACTCGCGTTGTCTCACTCCACGCTCTCCACTGCTATCTCTCTCTCAGCTAGCGCAACAACAAGCGCCACGAACAGCCATGCTTCTTCCCTCCATTCTTCGTCGCAGGAGCCAGCTCCGGGTGATGCACTAACCGGCGACACTGGAGGAGGCGCCGGTTAGTGCACTATCTCTGCACCGACGAGGCGCAACGTTGCCAGCAGCCGCCTGTCATGTGCGTCATTGGCTTGAATTGTCGCCGAGCGTCCGAGGATGCGGAGGAAAATGACACGCAAACGGGAGTCTGCCGGCGAAACCAGCTGCAAAACATGCACGTATTTTTCAACATCACAGTGCACCGTCCACGGATTCCCATATATCTTCGGTCACAGTATAGCTTAACTGCTTAAGTCAACGCAATCGAACACTTATACCCGGTTTAAGAATGAGGTACCTACAAAAACAAAGCTACGAAGCAGAAAATTAGGTGAACGCTGTTCTATTTCTCAAATCGACTAATCCATTGCTTATAAATTATCCTTGTTGTTTTTTTTTTTTCCCGCCCTGTAAAGGAGTCACGTTAGTGCCCTTTGCGCTTCCTTTCTGATGATGCATCTTGGAAAAGAAACAGCTTAGGTTTCGTAGGTCACGCACCCGTCCTCGATATTCCCGTGCACCGAGGACGTGCCCAGGACCAAGTTAGGAAACCGTTTATGCCAGGTTCACCGGTTTCGAATCACCTACCAAATGAAATAGCGGGTTTTTACTTTCTTTTTATTTTCTTTGATGGGTGGGGAATGGATCAGAGATTCTTATTTTACTAGCAGTAACGAGGTCTTGTTTTCTGGAAACATAAGAGGACATAAAACCTATACTCCATCTCGCAAGTCGTTTGCAGCACTTTGGAAACTGCAGGACTCCTTAGCCAATGGGAATGCCGAATGCCCCTCGAGGTGTGTTCATCCGCGCCGCGTCGTCTGCTGACCGCCACAGCAATGCGCGACATACAACGTGCATAGGCAAATCGGGTGCTATTAACGCTATCGCATTTAATCAATCCTTAGGTGCACAGGTTCGTGAGCCTAGCCTGTGCCAGGATGCGACGACAAACAGCGCCAGCAAGTTCGAGCTTTACGACGACAGGTTCCGGCGTTCACCTAGTCGCTGCTGGCAGGAAAAGGTCAAAGCTGATCGAGAGACTTGCGACCGACTGAACTTCACAAACCGAGCTCACTTCTGCGCGGCGAGCAACGTTTCAGACAACCAGGGAGCGAAGGCGTTATGCAACGTTCGGCGAAGACGCGTTGCGGTCAGCAAGTGCACGCAGGGGTGGCTGTAACAAACGCGCGCACATTTCAGGGGACAACGGACTGCAAGTGGGACAGAGGCGTGAAGCCCCGTCGGAGAGAGAGGATGAGAGAAGCAGTGCTGACTGCACGGGCGGAGCGCGCGCGTTCCGGCCGGCGGAATGCCACACAGCACAAAAGCCGAGCTAAACGTTTCATTGACCCAATTGCGTTGCCAAAGGAGTCCGGCGAGGCGCAACAAAAACGAATCGGGTTCCGAAAGACAAGTCGCGCCGAACCGCCATTCCGCTTTCTCTCCGTCTTTCCACCTTTTTGTTAACTGCTAGGTCATTCACGGATCGCGGGAGGTCCACCCAACGACAGATGGAGAGACAGATAAGTTCCAAGTAGGCATCAAGGACTACAATCCAGCCAGAAAAACCTGTAAAACAATCGAAAACCTGCAAACCTTCCCAATGATGTCGATGATGAACTTATGGGCCCATTCACACTTGCGACTAGGCGAGGTCGCGCGACCAATTGCGACTGGCGACCAGAAAACTACTCAAGACGAACGATGTTCACACTTACAAATGCAACCGACGAGTCGCTAAACCGAAATGTATCAAGATATGCCGTTCACGTCTGCTTGAAATGTCATCGCCGCGTAAAATAAGCGTCAGCGTATACGGACGTCCTGTTCCTTCGCATCTGATTGGTTCAGCTGTTCTGCGACTGCGGTCGCGCGAGTGAAAAATCGAGCAGTGAGCGACTGGCCCCAAATGGTCGCATTTCGAGAAAAGCGACCATTTGCGACTACTTGCGACTGGTCGCTTTGCGATCAACTTGGTCGCGCGACCTCGCCTAGTCGCAAGTGTGAATGATTGGCCTTATGGCCTTTGTATAGGGCGACCTATGGCTAAAGGTCGCATCAAGAGGAGATGCGTATAATTTTCGCAATGAACCTGCCCAAACTGCCCGCATAATTTACAACATAGTGTGTGTGTGTGTGTGTCAATGTGGCAAGGTTTTTGGGGGAACTTTGGCTGCCTGGATAACACCGTCTCGGGGCGCTGCTAACATCGAGGTGAGCCGCCCTGTAGCAGCACTGGCCTCACCTGTTGGGGAGGGGAGGCTACAGGCACCAGCGCCACGCCGCGAGCATAGAGCGACAAGGAGGAGAGCCTCTCCCCTCGCGGGAGGGCTACAAAGCGAAATGGCGGCCACCAACCCCTGCACGGAAGTAAGGGGGCAACCGCGCACCCCGCCGCGGTCATGAGCACGGCTGCAGCGTCGCCGCACCTCGCATCGACGGGGAGCCGCCGCTCGCGGCAGGGCGGTCAATCCGCGGAACGAATGCCACCAGCGATGCGGCATGGCAAACACACATGGCGCGCGTATTTCCGGGCGTTGAAACGCGTTGCGCAGTGAACGGAATTCGGCTCTGAATACAGCACGGGGCAATCCGCGACGTAACATGGAAGCGCTAACAGTAGGGTTTGGCATCGGTTGAATGTAAACCCAATTAAAAACGGGAACCTTTTACATAGATTACTTATTACATTAATCTGATTGCTAGACTTACGTACGCGAGCAAATAATCAAAAGTGGTACTTTTTGAACATCTTCATGTGGCAGCGCAAACGACGAAGACACACGGTATTTTTCGCGTAAACACCTCGAAGGAACAGAGCTGGATGTACAGAAACTTGGCTTTATATCACGTACGTAATCGAAGCCCAACTTGGAAGTACATCTTATTACATCAAAGCACATCAGACTCACCGGGACGAAATCACACGTGCAGCTACAGCTAGGCTATTCGCTTTCCCATTTGTCCCCAAGTTCAGCGCGAATGGGTGGCTTTCGTTCCGACTCCTGAGAGACATGCACGCAGCTGCCGTCTTAGTCCGAACACAGAAGTACGTATGTGGTTCCCTTCCTTTATATAAAGTCGAACAGGGGACGTCGGGCCGACGTTCGCCCGACATTGCTCATATGACATCAACCAAAGAAACGGATAATCATTATTCTGTCCATCGGAAGGTTCATCGATCAATCGACAAGCTCTAGTTTCCACTATACGCCAAAATGACGTCGTGAATTACGTTCCACGATAGTTGCTGATCAGGAAAATTAGCGTAAAAAAAAAGACAACACACTCCGGAAGGAAAGACAAAGATTCATAATTTTTCTCATCAGCCAATGTAAGAAAAACTAGCCCATCAACTAATTCCTTGAGAGTGCCGCACAAGAGCGGCAAACGCAGGGCATGCGTGTATTCGCGACGCATATCCTTAACGTGACATCACACGAAGTCGTTGCGTCGAGTGTTGAGCTGTGCTAATTGCAGCTCGTAAAATCGTAAAGGAAAACAAAATGTGGCTACCGATTAGGGCGGGCGCTCATGATAAGCATTTAATGATCAGCCGCGATAACATCGTCGTCGCGCAGCGAAAAACGGAGGCACCGACGCCGAGGAACACGCCATGCCTCCCGAATCATCAAAACAAAGTTCGCAATGGCTAGATAGGCCCCAGAACTCTGCTCAGAGTTGTGTATAAGGAGTCCGCATAGTTACGTTTAAGAACGTTAGAATATATTATGAGTGACCCTTAATCTAAAGGAAAATACAAAACAAAGACAGTGGGAGGACAATACACGAAAATGAGAAATAGAAAAAGACAACAATACAAGAAAACCAGAAATAGAAATGATCGTAAGCCGACAAAAGGCGGCAAATACTGAATTCCGGTGTTTTACGTGCCAGCTCCACGATTTAATTGTGAGGCACGCCGAAGTGGGGACTCCTGATTAATTCTGACCACCAGATCTTTAACGTGCCCCCAATGCAAGGGACATAGGCCCTGTTGCATTTCTCCCCCACCGAAATCCCGGCCGCGGCGGCCGGCATTTGATCCCGCGGTAAAAACTACAGTTCTGTAAGCTGGTAGCGATGAGCTGCAAAACGAGGCATAAAACAAGGTAAACACTAGAGCTAGAATTAAATGGGAAACATGTCCCACGTAATTCCTGTAATAAACATAAAACCTGTTTGTGAACCGGCGAAATATTTAGTGCACGGGGAAACTTTTTCAAAACAGCTCGCCTAAGCTAAAAGAGTAAATTGTTTCGTCACCGGACGGAAAGGTTCAATCAGCGCCGACTGCGAACGCGGTCCAACGTCGAGACAACAACGACAAACGAACCACAGAACCAGGCGTAGAATTCGAGACGGGGGACCGACAGATGCAATAGGCAATTTTAATTTGAGATGTAGTTATGTCATTCCTGCTAAAGTCCGAAATGAAATTGGCAGTATTTAACCGCAGAAAAGCCCAAACACCATTCGACATCGAAGAAAATTGACGGAACTTTTTCACCTTTAGTTCTGACCGCGGAGAGTACATTCGATGGCAAAAAAAAATACCGCAAATACAAACTGAGAAAGAAATTAATTAGTATGGTAATTAAATAATTAATGATCGGTTTGTCGAACTATCCGCTACTGAAAACTGCCTCCAGTATCTGAAAATGCTGCTCTACGTGTTTTACATTAAGTTTACAGCGCTTAAACCACAATTTTGAGGTATCAAATAACCGTACCAAAAATGCGTTGGGCATGGGGCAAAAGGAACAAATAAATGCGAAGCTGCCGCGTCGTACACCGGAATCAAAGCTTTTCCGCCACGATGGCCTTCGGAGACGCACGTTTGCAACGTTTTCAGGCCTACAGCGACGACACGTACAGCACTTTAATATCGTTTTCTTTTGTGCCCCTTTAGGCCAAGCTCACAGGTACTCGCATCGCGTGTCCAGCATTCCCCATGGCATACACATCTTTTCCTCGTCTCTTTTCTGCCACGAATGCAGTACAGCGCTCGGTGAAATCATAGGGGGGGGGACGAGGCTGCAGGAAAGCAGGGCATGAGGAAATAATGGCCGCCATGGGGTAACCTCCGCAACCCCTCACCTTTCCGCCGATCCCACCAGCTGAGTGACGCACTCTTTGCGCTGTGATGGAAGCTTGTGAGAGCACCATCCGAAAGTGTGAGAGCACCATCCTTGCACCATCCGAAAGTTATCTTAGGCAATTCAAGCGAGAAAACGACACTGACGCACAGAAGTGTGCATCAGTGTCCGTTCACGGACCACCTAGCAAAAATGCGTTGCTGGTAACCGGCGCAGTCGCGTTCGCCATGCCTAGGACAGACGTCGCGGAATTGATTACTAGACCGATTGATTAACGTCATAAAGCAAGAATCAGGGTTGAGAAGCACCGTAGAAGAGAGAGAGAGAGAGCTTCGGATTACCCTTGACCGCATTATGTGGTACAGTTAACGCGCATGCAAAGCTCGTTACACAGTATCTCTACATTATGCCCAAGCTAGAAAATGTCGTCACGAACATTAATCGAACGCGCGACCTCGATGTCGGATCGGTAGGCCGCCCAGTGAGTCACCGAAGCGGTTGAAAGCAGTGCTGTAGATACAAGCTATAAAGGCAAGCAGGAATAGAAAGTGGAAACAGTGAGGGAGCAGTACCGCTTTTACTTTGCCGGCAGTGCAGCATTCACAAGCGCATCCGAACCGACAGAGCGCACCAGATAACGCATCGGAAGCTCGCTCTCTGCAAAAAAACACAGCCGAAGGCGGTGCTACCCGGGGACGACGATACTCAGCGAGAAAACGGATTGCAATGCTGCGCGCAGCGTCGCATCCATAATGGCCGCGCAGTGTCGGGGCCAGCACCCGTCTCGAAGCGCTGCAATCAGCCGTGACGCAACGCGAGCAGCAGCCTCGGAGGCCCCCCCCACCCTCCCCCTTCTGACCGATGCCGGCGGGGCGCCCCACCATAACAGGACGGGTTCGGCAGGCAGCTGCCATTTTCGCCGGCGCGTCCGCATCGGTTCGCGAGGCCTAACGACATCGTGCAGAAAAGGACGCC